>NC_141028.1:56365000-56630000 GCF_052040795.2 Danio rerio | reverse complement strand
TATATATATATATAGTTAAAAAATATGTACCATTTTCCCAAGTGTTTATAACTACTACTGTAAGAAAATATCAGAATTCAGAACATGCTTTCTGTATTATCTTTGCTTGAACTGACTCGATCTAATCCTGTTTATATGAATTGAACCTGCTCACGATCAGGTTTGACCTAGCAGAACTGTTGCCATGACAACAACTCTCGGATCAGCTTTGGAGAACGAAACGATCCTTGATCGTGTCAAATCATCAATATCCAAATCCAGCTAACTGAGTAATTTACGTACAAAGAACGGACCCCTGGAAAGCAAAGGTGCCAACTTAGACAAAAACAACATCTTTATTTAACAGTTTCTCTTATAAAGACGCACCCTATACTGACACTGAGGAGAAGAAACTGTTGAATAAAGTCAATATTTTTGTTTTATGTGCACAAATGTATACTTCCACTTTAAAAACATTCTGATTGAACCACACTGTTTTGAGGATGTTTTTTGGTATTTTTCTGGACTTCGGGATGGATGTCTTGGGATTCTTGCTGTCTCAGAAAGAGCTCTTAGATTTCACCTAAACTATCTTAATTTGGGTTCCATAGACAAACTCAAGGGTTTGAAAAGACATCAGGGTGAGTAAATAATAACAGAGTTTTCATTTTTGGCTGATCCAAACCTTTCATAATGTTATAGAATCTTTTGTGGATTCATGAATGTTAAACGTTCTTCATTAAAAATACACTCACCGGCCACTTTATACACCATCAAACTGCTCATTAACGCACAACTAAATGCGTTTAGACATGTAGACATGGTCAAGACGATCTGCTGCTGTTCAAACCGAGCATAAGAATGGGGAAGAAAGGTGATTTAAGTGACTTTAAAAGTGGCATGGTTGTTGGTGCCAGACGGGCTGGTCTGAGAATTTCAGAAACTGCTGATCTACTGGGATTTTCATGCACAACCATCTCTAGGGTTTACAGAGAATGGTTTGTAAAAGAGAAAATATCCAGTGAGCGGCAGTTCTGTGGGCACAAATGCCTTGTAAGAATAGCCAGACTGGTTTGAGCTGATAGAAAGGCAACAGTAACTCAAATAACCGCTTGTTACAACCGAGGTCTGCAGAAGAACATCTCTGAACTTGAGGCAGATGGGCTACAGCAGCAGAAGACCACACCGGGTGTCACTCCCGTCAGCTAAGAACAGGAAACTGAGGCTACAATTCACACAGGCTCACCAAAATTGGACAATAGAAGATTGGAGAAACATTGCCTGCTCTGATGAGTCTCGATTTCTGCTGACATTCGGTTGGTAGGGTCAGAATTAGGCATCAACAACATGAGAGCATGGATCCATCCTGCCTTGTATAAACGGTTCAGGCTGGTAGTGGTGGAGGTGTAATGGTGTGGGGGATATTTTCTTGGCACACTTTGGGCCTATTAGTACCAATTGAGCATCGTTTCAAGGCCACAGCCTACCTGAGTATTGTTGCTGACCATGTCCATCCCTTTATGACCACAGTGTCTCCATCTTCTGATGGCTACTTCCAGCAGGATAACGCTCCATGTCGTAAAGCGTGAATCATCTCAGACTGTTTTTTTTTTAACATGACACTGTACTCAAATGGCCTCCACAGTTACCAGAGCTCAATCCAATAGAGCACCTTTGGGATGTGGTAGAACGAGAGATTCGCTTCATGGATGTGCAGCCGACAAATCTGCAACAACTGTGTGATGCCATCATGTCAATATGGAGCAAAATCTCTGAGGAAGATTTCCAGTACCTTGTTGACTCTATGCCATGAAGGATTAAGGCAGTTCTGAATGCAAAATGGTTGTCTAATCCGGTACTAGTCTGGTGTACCTAACAAACTGGCCGGTGAGTGTACATTCCAGTAAAAAAATAATAATTAAGAGAGCTCGTCAAGTCACTCAGATCTTTATTCATGTCCATTTCTCTAACATCTGACTTGCTGGTTATAAGAGTTCTTACCATCTAATCACTGCACACAGAGATTAATATGTGGCTTTGTTAGAAGAAGATTAACAATAAAATTTGGCTAATCATGTAAAAGAAAAACATAATCCAGCATTAATCCAGAATTGACTGGATTGTGTAACAGCGCTTTGGTTTTTCCATATTTTATTCGTTCCACTGCTTTATTCAAAAATGTATTCAATTCATAATGACAACATGTCAGTTGTTTGAAATGCTCTAATTTATTAAACCAGTTTGCAATATCCCTGTAACATAATAAAATGTGAAAGAAGCACTTGAGTACTTCCTAGATGCACTGTTTTTTTTGCAGTTTTAAGGGATACTCTACCCATGTATTACAGTTCTGTCATCATTTACTCACCTTTTACTTCTTTTAAACCCTTAAGTTGTTGAGCACAAAAGAAGACTGTTTGAGAAATGTTGCTGTAAACGGTTGTCTATGGAAGTCAATGGTTACAGGTTTCCAGGTTCTTCAAAAAAAACTTCTTTTGTGTTCAACAGAAGAAAGTCTTGAATGTTTGGAGACACTTGAGGGTGAGAAAATTGATTGACGTATGCACAATAAGACCAGAATTCTGAGCTGTTGTTGTTTTTTTTTAATGGAAGTATTTAATCTCGGCAATCTTGTCTCCGTCATGGAAAGTAACCCACACACATTCCTGTATTCACCCTGATCCCTCATTCTCTGCTTGCTCTTGTTTCTCGTGCAGATGGAGGCATTTTCCGTGTCTTTGATTCTGTTTATCAGCCATGTCTGGGACGCCGTGACTGACCCACTTGTCGGATATCTAGTGAGCAGGAGTAAATGGACCCAAATCGGCAAGCTCATGCCATGGTGGGTGGTAAGAGTAGAGGTGGAGTTAATGACTTGAGTGACATTGAGTATTAAAATAAACATTACTTACTGTTCATACAGTGAATATGTCTTTGCCTTGTATTGATGTTTCAAATCAACAAACAAATCATGCCGTTTCAAAAGTATTAAAGAAAAATAAAGTACTATTTTTAAAGTACTTTAAAAATAAAGATCGCCTCACAGCAAAAAGGTCAATAGTTCAAGCCTCAGATGGGTCAGTTAGCATTTCTGTGTAGAGTTTGCATGTTCTCCCCTTGTTCGTGTGGGTTGCCTCAGGGTGCTCCGGTTTCCCCCACAAGTCCAAACACATGCGCTATAGGTGAATTGGGTAGGCTAAATTGTCCGTAGTGTATGCGTGTGAATGAGTGTGTATTGGTGTTTCCTAGTGAGGGGTTGCAGCTGGAAGGACATTCGCTGCGTAAAACATGTGCTGGATAAGTTGGCGGTTCATTCCTCTGTGGCAACCCCAGATTAATAAAGGAACTAAGCCAATCAGAAAATGAATGAAAATACCAAACTATACAGCCCTGTGGAAAAGTGTTTGGGACACGTCTTTGCAGCAAATAACTGCAATCTAGTATTTTGATAACTTGCAATGAGTCTGTTAGAGCGCTGTGGAAGGTATTTCGACCCACTCATCTATGCAGAATTGTTGTAATTCAGCCACATAGGATGGTTTTCAAAGATAAATCGCCTTTTTAAGGTCATGCCACAGCATCTCAACTGGATTCAGGACCAGGGATGTCCTAACTCAGTCCTGGAGGGCCGGTGTCCTGCATAGTTTAGATCTAACTCCCTTCAACACGCCTCCCTGGAAGTTTCTAGCACACCTACTGTAGGAAGAGCTTGAGTAGCTGCTTCAGGGGTCCGTTCTTCGTACGTGGATTACTCAGTTGGATTTGGATATTGACGATTTGACATGATCCAGGATCGTTTCGTTCTTCTAAGCTGATCTGAGAGTTGTTGTCATAGCAACAGTTCTGCTAGGTTAAACCTGATCGGGAGCAGGTTCAATTCATATAAACAGGATTAGATCGAGTCAGTTCAAGCAAAGATAATAGAGAAAGTACCGAATTATGATATTTTCTTACAGTAGTAGTTATATACACTTGGGAAAATAGTTTTAAAAAATTAACTATATATATAAAGTTTTAATTATTAATAAAATAAATAAATAAAGTTATATTAACAAAACTTATGCAATCTGCACCCTCGAAATGAAAGTACAAAGAGAAAATTTATTGATATGAACTTTTTAGATCGCTTTAGTACAATTTGTGTATGAGAAATGCAGAATATGTGACTTTTTAAAAAAGAAATAATACATTAATGCAGTCATGAACATGTTTTGATAGTTAATTTGCCAGTGATTTGATGCTACACAAAAGTTGCAGACGCCTTTACCAATATGAAAATGCTTTTGTAAACATCCAGTTATTCCATACAACGATTAAAAAAACGGCTACTATAATAAAGAAAATCTTTTCTAAATGTAGAACTAAATACATTGATATGCATTGAAATACATGATAAATACTCTTGACATATTTAACAAACCATTTACTGCTAATTTGATGTCATTTTGCTCACATGGATAATTGAATATTAATCAGATGATGTCATCACGCTGCTGTTTCGTCAGCCAGTCGTTGCATTGCTGATCATGATTTCGAGGATCTGCCCTTCACAACACACGCAGCGATCTCAGATCAGTTTATCCAGACATTCTAATCTGATTCACGAACTTGTTTGAAGAACCAAATTAGCGAGAGATCAGTTATCAAGATTAAAAGATCCAGGTTTGGCAAAATCATCTTTGATCATTTAAGCGAGGTACGAAGAACCAGGTGTGTTTAATTGGGGTTGGAACTAAAATATGCAGGACACCAGGCCTCCAGGACCGAGTTTGGACACCCCTGGCCTAGACCACTGCAAAGTCTCTTAGTTTATTTCTCAGCCATTCAAAGGTGGACTAGCTGGTGTGCTTTAGATCATTGTCCTGCTGCAGAACTCAAGTTCGCTTTACTTTTTCACACAGGGCCATGTAGTTTTTTTATTTTGTTGTCCCTTAATAATAAAAACCTTCATTTAAAAAACTGCATGATGTGTTTACTTGTTATCTTTGACTAATATTTACATTTGTCAGATGATCTGAAACATTAACACCACTGTCACAGCTCAAATTATTCATATCAAATCACTACGGAACAGATTTATCTGCGTCAACGAAAAGTCTGCTGCTGAAGATATGCTCTGAAAAGGCAGAGACAACACATTTAGTAGTTTAATGATACAATTTAAAAATGACAGAGAAATATAAAACCCTTCATTTTTACAATGTGATCTATAGAAGGTTGTTAAAATATTAACAAATATTTAAGTATATTGAGAGTGTAGAGAGACTTGATTAAATATTTTGCCATGCTACACAACACTGGGAGGAGCTAAAGCTTTATTTTGCCATGCTTTGCTCACTGCAACACTTTGATTGGTGGAATTATCTGTACTGCATCCTGGGTAATGTAGTTTTTCTCACAAATTATGCTATTAAATATTTGTGGTTTAAAAATAAATTGAATTAATGTTAAGAGATGGATTCAACGAAATCAGACAGAATCTGTCTTTAAAGGTTAATTGGCTAAAATGTATAATAGAGGACAAATCCTGTTTGATTTTACACACCAAAGTACAAAATGTGAATACTGCCTGAAATCCCAGACATCAACTAAAAATTGAAATTACATCCAGGCAATTTTTATTGCAGAAAAAAAACAGGCTTAACGGCAGCCGGACGCAAAGTGGAGCACAATCTGTAAGACTGGAGAGGTTTATTCTGAAAAACAACCAACCTGAATGGACTTTGACCTGGTTATTACATGACTACTTGCCACAAAACTTAAAAAACAATTCAAAACATTGTTCTGAGCCTGAGTAGTACGTTAATATTTTAAAAGCAAAGCTGACAGAAATGAAAACGGCTGATGGAGTATACACTAACCTGCACATTAATCAGACACAAGATGGCGATGAGCCTGTGTTAGTTTCAGTGGTTATCTTGGAATAACATATCTTTTAATGTCATGTCTGACTAATCGAGTATTCCAGAAAGCTGTTCATTAAAATCAGGTTATTTTTTATACTTCATATTATTTTACGCCGCAAATCAACCAAATTTGTCTAACTGATCTTTTTTTTTTGGTCTTTTCTCAGGGCAGTGCTGTCAACGCCACTAGTCATTCTCTCTTACATCTTCCTTTGGTTGATTCCCTTCCGTGCGACGAGCTCTGCGGTCAGCGTGCCCTGGTTTCTAACCATCAGCTGTCTTTTCGAGACCTTCATGAGTGTATGACTTCCTTCCTTAGTCTAGCAGTCCTTAATATAGGTCTTGTCCTTCCCTCTCATCTGCCTGAGCTAAAGCTTTTTATGTAATAGCCAAATTAGCCGGCTTCCATTAGCAGCGTTCTAGTGTTCATTATTGAGGCTGTTCTTTATTGTTGTGCTCTCTGCAGTGCTACAGCGTTCCCTATATAACCCTCAGCATGTTCCTGGGGGGAGATCAACAGCACAGAGACTCGGCCACTGCTTACAGTGAGTGTCTTTTCAAACACACACACACATTGCACATGCTGATGTCAGTTTGATTGCTTCATACCTGACGTTTTTTTTTCCGTGGAGCACGTTTTAAGCACATAAAGGAGCAGATATTATTCACCAACTGTGTTTCACAGAAAGGTTTGGAACAACATGAAGTTGAGTTTAGGCCTGTCACAATATCTATTATTTGTTGTACGATATATTGCACCAAGAATTGAGTTTTATTTGACAGATTTTAGACAACAAAAATTCAAGTATCCCATACATTTTGAAATAAAAACGGTCAAGGATAAAAACACAATAAAGCCCCAGGCTTGTTTCCATTGACTGATTTGAAGCGGCCGCCATTTTTTTAAAGTGAAGTCGAGGCTGCGGTGGGAAGAAACCTGGAAGTATCATTGGTAGTTACATAGGAACGTTGTGTACCTGGCTGTATATCTTATCAGTGAAGATAAAGTGACACAAACGTATCATTTCACCGCCTTCCCAGTGACCCGAAGGTCCGTTCTGAATGAATGGTGAAAATAGAAAGGGATATCAGAGCTCATTTTCAGCTAAGTTAAGAGAAATGGCACTAGTTAGCTAATGTTTTCTTTCCCAAACACACGTTTTAAATGCCATTTATCACACTCTGATTCTTTTAACTATATTAGACTCGTCACAATACTGAATTTAAAGAAAAAACTTCAATTTCCCGTTAACATTTAGGGCACTGTTGATGGCTTTCTTAAAACAGCGCTGATTTGCCATTGTGTTCACATGCTCAACATAAATGCTTGTGATTGGCCGAGAAGGTCATCAGTTCACCCACTGTTTACCGAGCACAAACACAGATGAGCAATCTGCTTGATGACTCGACTGATCTTCACGGCTGCTTCGCACTCCAGTCTCTGTGTATCTGTGTTTGCACTGGGTGGAGAGCGGTAAACTGAGTGCAAACACAGATACACGGGAGGCTGGAATTGCTTGAAATCACTAAATCTGCCCCTGAATATGGTTCAGAAACACTCTAGTATTTGCTGTCATGTGGCCTTGAACAGATATCACTTTTTGTATCATGTTTGACATGAAATAAATCAGTGGTGAGCAGAAGAGCTTTCCTGCTTCATTTATGCAGATTTATGTCAGTCCAGTTTGAGTGGGATGTTGCCTTATAAGGGAGCTGCCTACTTAGACTGTAGAAAACCTATTATTAATACTCTGACACGACTGAAAAAAGCAACCAATTGGATGCAGGTGTGTGTGTGTGTGTGTGTGTGTGTGTGTGTGTGTGTGTGTGTGTGTGTGTGTGTGTGTGTGTGTGTGTGTGTGTGTCAATCAGGGACGAGTGTGGAGGCGTTCTCTATGCTGATGGCGGCTGTGATTCAGGGTCAGGTGCTGTGGGTGTTCAACAAAGAGCGAGATCAAGCCTGTCTGAACGCAGAGCAAACGCCGGATCTCCCACACACAGCTCTGCATGAAAGCGTAACACCAACACACCCCCACACCGCACGGAAAAAACACACACACACTCAACTGACACTCTTCACACGTTTGTTACATGGGGTGGCATGCCATTTTCAAGAAAGTGCAGATAGATAAGAAACACTATACATACATACATACATACATATACACTTGATAGACTCTATACATATACACATTATACACTCTATACATATGATACACTTTGTACAAATACGCTCCATACATACACAACATTCCATACATGATACACTCTATACATATAGACATACACATGATACACTGTACATATGCACACATGATAGACTCTATATATACACATTATACACTCAATACATATACACTTCATACATATATACACATTATACATACTATACATATTTACACTTCATACATACACTCTATACATGATAGACTCTTTACATATACACACATGATACACTCTATACATACACACTCTATGCCTATATACACGATACACTCCTGTCAGGGTCTGGGATAGAACCCGGGTCTCCAGCATGAAAGGTGAGTAACTGAACCGCTGAGCTTCTGGAACATGCTGCAATCCACATGATACACTGTATACACACTGTACATATGCACACAAGATAGACTCTGTACATATACACACTATACATATATACACATGATACACTTTGTACATATACACTCCATTCCATACATGATAGACTCTTTACATATACACACATGATAGACTCTATACATATACACATTATACATATACACTCCATACATATATACACATGATACACTATATACATACACTCTACACATGATACATGATATACACTCTTTACATATACACATACACTGTACACACGCTATACATATACATTACATACATTTATACACTTTATACATGATAGACTCTTTACATATACACACATGATACACACACTCTATGCATATAGATGCACATGATACACTCCTGTCAGGGTCTGGGATAGAACCCGGGTCTCCAGCATGAAAGGTGAGTAACTTAACCGCTGAGCTACTGGAACATGATGCAAATCACATGATACACTGTATACACACTGTACACATGCACACTTGATAGACTCTGTACATATACACACTATACATATATACACATGATACACTTTGTACATATACACTCCATTCCATACATGATAGACTCTATACATATACACATTATACACATACACACATGACACACTCTATACATTTATACATACACTCTACACATGAAATACACTCTTAACATATACACATACACTGTACACACTCTATACATATACACTACATACATTTATATACTTCATACATATGATACATTCCATACATGATAGACTCTACATATACACACATGACACACACACACACTCTATGCATATATATATATATATATATATATATATATATATATATATATATATATATATATATATATATATATATATATATATATACACGATACACTCCTGTCAGGGTCTGGGATAGAACCCGAGTCTCCAGCAGGAAAGGTGAGTGACTTGACCGCTGAGCTACTGCAACATGATGCAAACCACATGATACACTGTATACACACTGTACATATGCACAATTGATAGACTCTGTACATATACACACTATACATATATACACATGATAGACTCTTTACATATACACACATGATAGACTCTATACATATACACATTATACATATACACTCCATACATATATACACATGATATATAATATAATGTAATGTAATATAATGTAATGTAATATAATATAGCATAATATAATATAATATAAAATTAAAATAATTTAAAATAATTTGTTGATTTTCATTGTTGGTCCCTAGAATGTCTCTGTTCATCAGGATCTAAATAAATCAATAACAATTGAAACATATTAAAGCCAACACACTTATTTAAAGACAAAATTGTAAAATCAAAGTCTAAACTATTATACTGAATGACAATTAAGCAGATTTTACCAAATCTTTTACAGTAGACACTTTACCTGCATTTTTAATACGTTTTCTTTTGTACAACTGACTTGATGCAGACACCAAAATTGGATGTCACATTTAGATCAGAAATAAGCCGTTAAAATGGGGTGTAGATTTTAGGTTAGTTGTACTGATTACAACCAATAACATTGATATGTTTTAACTGCTGATTGTTTTGAAGCCGCAGGGACAGTGGGATCATGACTGAAAAGTTCCTTATATTTGTAAAGTGCAGTTCACTGTACGCCTCTCCCACTTCCTTTAGGGAGGATTTACTAATGTACTTATGAGTTTGTTTGAATACACACTTACTTTCTGTGTGTGTGTGTGTGTGTGTGTGTGTGTGTGTGTGTGTGTGTGTGTGTGTGTGTGTGTCCTCAGAGAAGAGCCTTCATGATTTCAGCTCTGGTCATGGGTTCTCTCTTCTTTGTTTGCTGTATGGTGCTGTTCCTCGGGGTCAAAGAACAAAAAGGTGCAGCATACATTGAGAACAAATGACTTGAATCAATTCAAAAGAAATAGTATTTTTGTTTTTATTAGGTTTAGTTTTGTTTTTATTTGTTTTATTTTATTTTGTTTTGTTTTGTTTTATTTCGGGGGGTGGGGGGTTCTTCATTTTTTCGTTTAATTTGGCTTTTAAATTTTTTGTTTTGATTTATTTAATTTATTTATTTTTTATTATTAAATGCTTACATATAACAGGGTTTCCTTGGGTCATAAATTACTTTTCCATGAATGGATTAAATGTTTTGTTTAATTTGTTAGATTTTATATATATATTTATACAAAGGAACATGAATATGTTTTTTTTATTAATTGTTTACATATAACACTGTTTCTCCGGGTCTCAGGGCTCTATTTTAATGATCTATGTGTCTAAAGTCTAAAGTGCATGGCGCAAAAGTATTAAGCTCGTGTCCGAATCCACTTTTGCTATTTTAAAGATGGAAAAATATACTCTGCCTTCTGGCACATGGTCTAACAGGGTTGTGCTTATTCTCTTAATGAGTTCTGGGCTTGTTTTAAGCATAACCTGCCTCAAACCAATCAGAGTCTCATCTCCTATTCCCTTTAAGAGTCAGTTGCGTCACGCCATGCCGCATTTGCTATTTACATGGCGGACTTTGTAAGTGGAAAAACTGAACGCTTCATTAGAGAGAAAACAGTTAAACAGTACATCTGCAGCGCAAGGATAAAGAATGAACCTCCTCCATTTGGCCTCTTTACTTTTACTCTTTACTTTCATGGGTAAGGTAATGGTGTTGTACATGCTCCACTGAAGACGTCCATTAGCCTACATATTTAATCTTGTTTGTTAAGCACAAAGATTTGTTTCAAAACTATTCCTAAATTCAGTTCTAATTTCCAGCAAAACAAATAAATGAACAATAATAATGAAGTGTGGAGTTATATCCAAGCACACGTCCTATTCTTATGTTCCATATGCTGATGCAGACATCTCCAAAACCCGACAGGTGGACAAATCTAAACTTGTTTTTAATAAAACAAATATAACCATGCAGATAATCAATAATACTGCTAACAATAATAATATTATACAAAAGCATTTAATAATAAAAATAATAATAACATTATACAAATGCAAACTGTCATGAAAAAACTAAACAAGCCTCCCAACATGAAGAAGGCATGGAGGCAGTGGTTTTTATATTTATTTAGAAAATAATAATTTTTGTAACATTTTAATCCTTTAATTTTCTGCTTAATACATCCTGTGTGTATGAAGCGATGTGTAAGCAATTGGACCTGATAGGCACACAACTAACGCACTCTGCGCTGGACTTTAGACCACTTTTAGTTGGTCAATGGCGCAGTCAATTTCATTTCTCAAAATAGCAACGCTCCAACAATGCGCCTTAACACACCTCCTTTTTAGACCAGCACAACCATGAGTCCACAAAGTCGATTTGCTATTTAAACAATGTGGCGCAAAACGAAAAAAAATAACTGCTGCGCTAGTCTAAAAAATAGCGACAAATCATGCCAAACAAGTCCATGAATGGATTAAATGTTTTATTTTATTTTTTTCAGATTCCGTAAATATATTTTTAAGACATTCAAAATTTTATATAATGGCACATAAATATGTTATTTTAAATTACTTAATTCTTAACATATATCACGCTTTCTACAAGTCTTAAAGTCTTAAACCACTTTTCCAAGAATGAGTTAAAGGCAAGGGGACTTTTAATTTTGAATTAGCCAGCTCAGGTATTTCTGGTGAACTGTTACGCCATTTTAAACTGCCAATTTAAAATCTAACTGATGCATAAATTATATTTTTGCTTTATTAATTGCATTATGTCAATGATGTCTGCTCTGTAGTCTTTTGATGTTGAACAATTTTGACTTTTGATCATTTCTTCATAAGAAATGTATAAAAAATTTTCTGTAAAATATGTTATAAAAATCTGATGTACTGTTTTTCTTTATGTCATCGTTTAAGTCAGGGGTGTCAAACTCAATTCCTGGAGGGTTGAAGCCCTGCACAGTTTAGTTCCAACCCTGCTCCAACACACTTACCTGTAGGTTTCAAACAAGCCTGAAGGACTCAATTAGTTTGATCAGGTGTGTTTAATTAGGGTTGGAACTAAACTGTGCAGAGCTGCGGCCCTTTTGGAACTGAGTTTGACACCTGTGGTTTAAGTCAACAACTCTGTTCAGATCAATTAAAGTCAGAATATCTGCTAGAGCAAAGACCAAAATCCCATAATTCAACTCAAAAGTTGAAAAACTGAAGCCATGTAACAAGGAAACCATTTCTTAATAAATGTATGCTTGACCTCATTTATCAGCAAAATGAGAAAATGAACCATGTTGATGAACTGTTGGTAATCATGAATACATTTAATTTAGCGTTGCAACTTATTATGCTATATATTATTGAGCCTGAGTGTTTGTTTAGGACTTTTAACATTTAAAAAGACATTTTGGCCAGTTTCATTGTTCATTCGAGTCATTGTTTGCAAAAATCTTACCCAACAAGCTCTCAGCTCTTTGCCGACAGTGTGTCAGATTTCATGTTTTTGTCCTGATGTATTGTTGTATCTCTGGCACCTGCAGGCCCTCTCAGCACTCACATGAACACCACATACCTCAATGCTATGAAGAAGCTGATTGGCCATCGGTCCTTCCAGCGCCTTCTCCTCGCTTTCTTCTGCTCCACTTTAGCGTTTCAGGTCAGATCTCTAGTTTACCTATAGAATATAAAGAACAGGCTTACTTGGAGTCATGCCAAGGCTGATTCATTGTTAGATGTGTACGCTCTTTAAAACATACTTTCAGAGATGTTTTTCTTTTACCATCATGTCGTAGATTTTTTTGAACATTTTTAGAAACCTTTTTAATACCCTCATTGGTAATATCTGCTTTAGCCTACGTTTTTGTAAACCGCAAAAATACCTTAACATACATTTGACTGCAGTTTCTAGGTAAATTGAACACTACAAGGCAGAACAACGGCAATATATTTAGCTCCTTTTCACACTAATGATATTTACAGGGACATTACCGATGAATAAATTATTATTTTCATGCACTTTTTGCACAACACCAAATAAATACCTCAAAACTTAATGGTGTCTATGATTTGTAATGGAATATGTTTGCTTGTGTATAGTATAGTGTATAGTGTGGTCAGATTGTTCAGTAGCTCATTTTGTACGATGTTGTGATGCAGAGTGTTTGGCTTTGAGTCTTGTGAAGCACTTCCTTCTCGTGGACATGTACAAGAATGAAGTGTATCTGAAACGTACAACAAAACGTACTCTTACGCCCCATTCACACGGGGCTTAAAGTGTTAACGCTTGACAAGCAACGCCTTTGAAGCAGCGCCGACGGATCCACAATGCAGCTTGGCAACGACTGACGTCACCCATTCAAAGTTAATGGGAAGCGTTGATGCTGACGCCCGATGTGAATGGGGCGTTAGTAACATATTTCTGATTTGCAAAAATGTAGACAGCGCCCTCTAGTGGATTTGTTATTTGAAACGTACTTGGAGCAATGTATTTTTTGTCTCACAAAAAAAGGATGAAAGGAATATTTTTCACAAATAAAGAACTTTTTTATTCATGTGAAGGTCTTTTTAAAAGCCCTGATATACTTAAAAAAAAAAAAAAATTGAATACAAACTAAAATGACATCATTTGGAACTGAATCTGGCCAAAACAAGGTTTGTTTTGAGTTTGAAATGGCTCACTAAAGCAAACTTTTTTAAGTGGAACGTTTTGTTTTGGCTCCTTAACACCTTGAGTTACCATTGGTCCGTGTGATCATGCAATTACGCAAAACACCGCCGTCTTTGATTTGTCAAATCCACAGGGGTTAGAGAGGAGAACAAAATCACCAAGTTAGCAACATGTATACACCGGAGGGTCGAGTAGCAGAGCTGGTGCAGATGTATCTGCGCTTGTACAATCGCTAGTGTTGGGTACTAAAACCGGGTGCCCTTTGTAACAGGTATGAACCAGACCAAATCAGCATATGAATTTCGGTGCTGCGACAAGAACGTAAGAAGCATGAAGAGGCGCATCAAAGCCACACATAAGTACACGTTGTGTCACACCATCTTTAAACATTTATTTCTAATTAACTTTGAGGGATACCGACTCTATAGACGGTGTTAGGCGTTTGCTCTTGTTGCTTAGATTTATATTACATCTGGTGAGCGACTCCTTTCAGATTCATCAACACGCATGTTCGCGTTTATCTAATTTACCTAAACTAAGCGTTCTAAAGTATGGCTTTATTTTACAAGAAAGGGTTCTGACACACCAACATGTATCAGATGCTTTACAAAAGTTGCGTGTAAAACTTCTGAAATGTGAGGTCTTATGAAATCAACTTAAAGGCAGAGGAATGGACTGTCTTTGACAGCTTGCAACATCAACTGGCACTTTCACTGAGTACTTTTACATGGACACTCTGATTTTAACATGATTAAGACAATACTCTGATTAAGAGTCCACCATGTAAACAGCGATTTTTGATTACCTTAACGGGCCACAGAAACCCGTATCATGAAATGCAGAAGTTCTTTTCTTTCCATTCAGTGTGCGGTATTAAATTCCAATAACACAACATTGTTCCAGTCTATATTATATAATAGATATAAAGTCTAAAAATTTTAATTACAAGAAACTCCAGAGGAAATGGGGATAGTGCGGTGACGCGATGACGTTCATCAATCTATGTGCTATAACATGTAACACAGAATAATGAAAGGAACATTTATGTAAATAACTTCATCATACTGTATTATTGTCTTATTCAGATTAAGGCAAATCATTAGATTACTGATGTCCATGTAAATTTAGTCACAAGCCCGAACCCAAATTGCTTTATTTGTATAGCGCTTTTACAATGTCGATTGTGTCAAAGCAGCTTCACATAAATGGTCATAGTAACTGGATCAGGGTAATTCAGGTTTTAGTGTTTAAGTTCAGTTCAGTTTAGCTCAGTTCAGTGTGGTTTAAAATCATTACTGAGAGTCCAAACATTGAAGAGCAAATTCATCGATGCATAGCTCTACCGATCCTGAACCATGCAAGCCAGAGGCGAAAGCGGAGAGGGAAAAAAATGCTTGTTGCCCACAAATGAAGAACAAAAAGACTCTGTTTGAGGTAAACCTTAACCCTAAAAATCCAAATAACCTTTTTTTTACCACTATAAAGAAATGTGTGTGGAATGAAAAGGCTGTTTGAGTCTTAAAGGTTCATTGTGGAACTTTTAATGCCGACTTTTGCTTTTAAGAGGGAACTAATTAATAAATAAAATCCTAGATGAAATGTCAGTGTTTAATTGTAGGCATATCTACGTGTGTGTGAGCAAGAATGCTCCGTTATTATCGAAATAGCTGGAAAATCTTTTTGTGTTTATTTACAGATGTCTTTAGGCAACTTTACACTGTTTTGCTCGCATGTTGCTGGTTTAGGAGCTCAATTCCAGCATCTCATGTTGGCTATACTGGTAAGTCTGAACACACAGATGCTCTAGCTTTATACTCAAACACACGATGATGTGCAGTAACACCATTACTGTTAAATACTGTATATTGCATTTTACCACTAGTGAAACATTTAGATATCCTGCTGAAGAGTTTGCCCTCTTCTGTGGTTTGTAATGTAATGGGCAGCACAAATGTCTTGATACCTCAGGCTGTTGATGTTGCCATCCACTCTGCAGATCTCTCGCACGCCCCCATACTGAATATAACCCCAAACCATGACTTTTCCTTCACCAAACTTAACTGATTTCTGTGAGAATCTTGGGTCTATGCTGGTTCCAGAAGGTCTTCAACAGTATTTGTGATGATTGGGATGCAGTTCAACAGATAATTCATGAGGAAATATCTAGTCAAGTTATTATTTGTTGCTCTTACTAATGGGATCAAGAAAAATAATTATTTTTTTGCATAAATCATATAAATACAGTAGTTAAATACAGTTCTGTGGCTCCCGTCAACTGTTATTCAGACTTAACATTGCATGTCTTGCGATAGGACCATTGCTGATGCGCACATTGCGATATCAATGCTGAAACGATATCCTAGTTCTAATAAAGGAAAGTCGCCTACATATTGGATGACCTCAGGGTGAGTGAATTAATAACAAACATTCATCTCAGTCCTGATTTCTGCACAGGTGGCTGCTACTGGATCAGTGCCAGTGTGGCAGATGATGTTGGCGAGGCTGGGCAAGAAAACCACACTTTTTATAGCTCTGCCTGTAAGTGGGTTGTTAGCATGATATTGCATATTCATAAATTAATATAATTAGTATTGGCATTATTTAAAATTCAGTCAAATGGTTCAACGATGACTAAGTTTACATGGACATCAGTAATTGAATGATTTGACTTAATCTGATTTAGACAATAATATGATGAAGGGGTTTACATGAGTTGCTTTTTGAATGTCCCTTTCATGATTCTGTTTTACATGTTATAGCACATAATTCGATTAACGTCATTGCGTCAGCACGCTATCCACATTTCCTCCGGAGTTTCATTTGATTTCAGATGTTTCATTTTTAATTTGTCGAGTTTAACTGCAGTTTGGCACTTTCACTTTCATTCAGGAACATTTCATGCATGCCCCCATGACAAACGAGACATTCGACGCAAGTAAGAACTGCTGTAACAGTGATGTTTTAATGGAATTTGATACCGCATGCTGTATGGGGAAAAAAAACCCTCCACATTTCACGATGCAGCTGTCTGTGGTCCTTTTCTGACTTAGATGGAGAGAATAGTGTCAAAGCCTTGTGTATAGACCAGGGCTCCCCAATCTCGTTCCTGAAGGGCCGGTGTCCCTGCAGGGTTTAGGTCCAACTTGCCTCAACACACCTGCCTGGTTGTTTCAAGTATACCTAGTAAGAGCCTGATTATCTTACTAAGGTGTGTTTGATTAGGCTTGGAGCTAAAATATGCACGACACAGGCCCTCCAGGAACAAGTTTGGCGACCCCTGGTATAGACAATCCTGTCGCAAAATTTGGCAAAAATCCTACACGACGGTAATAGTTTGAATGTGGTGCTTATATGTCTGTGCTGCACTTCAACAATGCGAATAAAATCAGCATACTCCACATGTCTTGGCTCTATTTTTGTTTAGTTCGATTATGACTTTAGTCGGATGAATGTCATCAAAAATAGCTTTTTACATGGTGGACTATTAATCAAAGTATTGTCTTAATCATATTAAAATTTAATTTTTGGTGTCCATGTAAACATACTCAATTGTTTCTTTGTCTCGTGTGGACCTCTTGTTATAAAAAAACTGCTGTGTTATTACATCTTTCTGAGTCAAATCTTAAAACTGTCCTTTGGTGTAACTGTCTTAAGCATAGTTCAATAAATTATGACTTTTAGAAATTAAAAAGTGTGAAAATCATTATCAAATACCTCAGACCTGATTTTACAGGTCACTATTTTAGTAAATGACACTTTTTTCATCCATATATTTCTAAAAACATAAGATCTTGATACTTAAAACAATGTTTTACATTTTACAGTTCATTCATTTTGGTGTCTATTTTAGAGGTCATCACAGCGGAATGAACTGCCAACTGTTCCAGCATATGTTTTACATACTCTACGGCTGTTTTAGTTGCTTTAATTCACCTATACCACGTCTTTGGACTGTGGGACTCGAACCAGCAACCTCTTTGCTGTGAGGCCACTGAGCCACCTTGCCATCCTTTAACAGTTTAGTAAAAACAGAAAACAAAACAAGAGATTGATAGAATGGAAAAGTAGTGACTCATTACATTTTCTCAGACTTAAAGGTCCTGTGAAGTGCTATGAAATGGCCATTTTTATTGAATTACTGAATCATGAGGAAAGGGTGGGATGTAAAGTGGCTCCTCCCCTTTTTAGAAAACAGCCAATAGCGTTTTGTTTTATCACAACTCTGCCAGTGATAGTGGTTGAGCTCAAGCGCATCAAATGAAAAGCTTCTCCAAGGAGACAGGGCTTGTCAGATACTAGCATTTGATTGGTCAAAAAAACTGAAGTATGATAAAAATCATTGATCCATTTAGCCCAACCCAGGCTTATTCTGAATATGTACCCCTATATACATTTCTGAAGAGCACCAAATACATCCCAGGAGCTACGTTTTTTTTTTTTTTTTAAGAGGTTTTTTTTTGTGAATCCACCAGAGGCCACTGTTTACACTTTTCAGATCTCAAATTTCTCTTGCGAGTGCAATACACGCCTGTTGTTCTCACACGAATCCACCAGAGGCCGCTGTCGACTGACTGACTGACTGTGTGATCGACTGACCCACCCTCCTCCTTCTCTAAACCCAACCAATAGTGTTAGCACAGATTGACCTGTCAACCCACTTCCCTAAACCCAACCGATATTGTTTTCAAAAGCAATCCAGAAAAAGTAAAGCTCTCGCATAATTTTTACCATGTTTTCAGATTTTACCCCATTCCCAACCTGTTATTTACTTGTTTATTTTATTATGTTGACTTCTGTTTTTGCCTTATCTGCTTTCTGGACTCGAACCCCGTCATCACGGTCAACTCCGCTCTGCGTCT
The DNA here is from genome assembly GCF_052040795.2 of Danio rerio. Taxonomy (NCBI): domain Eukaryota; kingdom Metazoa; phylum Chordata; class Actinopteri; order Cypriniformes; family Danionidae; genus Danio; species Danio rerio. The sequence goes on along the minus strand of NC_141028.1, from coordinate 56,611,052 downwards.
CAAGTCCACCAATGTACGCAGCGAGCTACTGGACAAACTGGTAAGCAGGAAAGCCAGCCATATGGAGATAAGCGGTCAGCTGGTAAGTGCGAAAAAAGGGACGTCATAGCGCCCCCGTAGCGTTCATTCTAAAGCCGAAATGCAGCTATACGTACTTCTGGCTACATAATTCGCCATCTCCAGAAATGTATAAAGGGCTACGTTTTATATATATATATATATATATATATATATATATATATATATATATATATATATATATATATATATATATATTTATTTATTTTTTTTTTTTCATGTGACCATTAAAACAACATGCTTCAATGTGTCAGCGTAAAATATCAGTTGTGTAGGAGTACAGTAATATGTCATTTGCGGTTCTCCACAGCTCCTCATACCGGCTCTGGTGGTCCTAGTTTCCACATCAGACAACTTTCCAGTCTACCTGCTCATGTGTGTTCTGATTGGATCTAGTTTGGCTTCGCTCTTCTTGTTACCATGGTGAGTTACAGTAAGACCTGGATCTGTCCACTTCATGCTGTTCATTTCTGCTAAAGGCCAGCGCTTGCTCTCCACCATCAAGAGCTCAGCACACATTAGTCAATCTGATTTTATATATTGTGTGCTGATAACTGTATTTGAAAGACACATTGTGTTAAATTAGAAAGTGAAATAATTTAATAACTTATTCAGTATGGACACAGATACTCCGATTTTAACACCATTTAAGGTCCCGTGAAGTGCTTTGAGATGTGCATTTTTTTATTTAATGTTTGACATTATCTCTACTGAAAAACGAAGAGAGGGTGGGACAGATTAGCTCCTCCCCTTTATAAAAAAAAAAAGCCAATAGAGTTTTGTTTTATCAGCTCTGTCAGTCAAAGTGGTTGAGCTGAAGTACATCAAATGTACACCAAAGGAAAAGCATCTTGAAGGGGGCGGGGCATGTGAGATACTAGAGAGCATTTGATTGGTCAAGATTTAATGAGAAACTAAAGTAAAAGGTGACGTGAAAAAAAAACGTTAATCCATTTTGGCAGAAGCGACAAACTACAAGCTTTACATGTTTATACTGGAATTTTGTCTTTGTTTTGCTTAAAGATTTCACTGAGGACTAAAACACGGATTACTAATATCTAAAAAACGTTATTTTGATTTTGACTTTGATTAAGATTCTACCATGTAAACAGCAATTTTTTGATTACGTTATTCCGACTAAAGTCATGATCATAGTAAATGTAAATCGAATTAAGATGTGTAGTATTCCTGTATTAGTCGATTATTGAAGTGCAGTACAGACATCTTAATCAAACTATTATCATGCAGGACTTTTTGCAGCAAAATGTAAACACTTCACACGTTTTAATTTGATTTGTGTTTACTGCGATTATTTAATAGGACTAAGGTCATCAGAAAAATCTGTTCACTTGTTAGATTCTTAATAAGTCAATAAAAATAAGGAGTAATGTAATTAACCTATTTATTTGGGATCTAGAGTTTTTTTATATATATAAAATATATACAGTTGAAATCAATTGAAGAATTATTAGCCCCTTGTATATTATTATTCCCTATTTCTGTTTAACACAAAGAAGATATTTTTCAACACATTTCTAAACATAATAGTTTTAATAACTCATTTCTAATAACTGATTTCTTTTATCTTTGCCATGATGACAATAAATAATATTTGACTTGATATTCTTCAAGTTTCGACCTGGATTTTGACTACGCAAATTTAAAAGCTTCCCAAATCCACATGCAAGGGTGTAAATGCGAAAGTTTGGTCTTATTTTTAAAGAATACCCTTTGAATTTTCATAAAACACTGTTGAAAGTGATTTAAATAACTGTATATGTTGTCTGTGTTATAATAAACTCCTCCAAAATAGAGGCCCTTTTTCTTTGTAAACTCAAATTTAAAAGTGTACCTTTTAGGTTCTGAGTGGTCTAGGTTGCGGTAATTAATTTTGGTGGTTCCTGCACATGTCAGTAATCATAAATAAAAATGTCTCGATCATAATCTATGCCAAAGTTATTCTATTCCAACTGATGAGAAAAATGGAACCACTAGTAGGGGTTTGGGCCAGTACACCCCTTTAAAATTAAAAGAATGTGGAAATAAATGACGCCACGGACCCAGTAATGGTTAAAGTGACATTTAAAGGCTTAACTAGGTTAATTAGGCAAATTAGAGTAATTAGGCAAGTTATTGTATAACAATGGTTTGTTAAAAATATATATATTGCTTAAGGCGGCTTATAATATTGATCTTAAAATAATTAAAAAAAAAACAATAAAACTGCTTTTATTCTAGCTGAAATAAAACAATTAAGGCTTTCTCCAGAAGAAAAAAATATTATAGGAAATACTGTGAAAAAATCCTTGCTCTGTTAAACATTATTTGGGAAATATTTGAAAAAGATTGACAGACCGGTTAATTATTTTGAATTCAACTGATTTGTTTGTTCAGGTCAATGCTGCCAGATGTAGTGGATGAGTTTGCTGTACTGAATCCCTCCTGTGAGGGCCTGGAGCCCCTGTTTTTTTCCTGCTGGAGGTTTTTCAATAAACTGGGAGGAGGCCTGTGTGCTGGCATCTCCACCTTGGCACTGCAGTGAGTCGGCAGGCATTCCCACTGATATACAGTGGCAGTCTGGCAAACATTCCACATGGTCATGTTTTTTTTCCTGGGAATAATATTTCTAAAGGAGCTGTGACATGGATAAACCAGATTTTGGTAAAAATCCAAACAATACAAACATTAAAATCAAACAAAACAAATCTGAAAAATGAGTTGTGTGTAATTACAATGGAATGACACAAGGAGAAAGTGCTGAACTACTGAAACATAGTTAATACTTTATATAAAGGCTTTATTGGTGATGGCAGTTAAAGACGCCTCTCATATGGAGAATGAAGTCACATGCACTGCTCAGGTGTGAGTTTTCCACAGACTTCAACAGAGTGTAGGTCTCGTTTATCAAATATGAGCTTTATTTTGTATTTTCTATTGGATTCGAGTCAGGTGACTGGCTGGGCCATTCTACAGGTTGATTTTCTTTCTCTGAAAGCATTCGAGAGTTCCCTTTTCTGTGTCTTGGATCATGGTCTTGCTGAAATATGTCCACCCTGGATTCATCTTCATCCTCCTGCTAATGTAGATGTTGGACTGATTCAGCTGATATTCATTTACACTGATGAAGGGCAGAGGATTGCTGAAGAACTACTGAGAGATTTCAGCTGCTGTCTGTGCTTTTGCTGCCTTTTTACACCTCCCTTTCTTCATGTGTTCAATACTTTTCCCCTGTGTTATTTCATTTTATTACACATAACTTCATTTGTAAACTAATTCGTTTTGATTTCTTTGCATTTATGGATTGTTACCAGCATCCAATGACAATTTCAAGTCAACAGCACCATTACAAACATGTTTTGTGAGAAAAATGACGACATCTTCAATACTTGTTTCCTCCTCTGTAACTCCTCTCGCTGTATGTCCTGCAAGTTTTTAAACACTGTCATGCGAGAATGTCTGAGCAAAACAATACCAAGCTCTTGTTCACGAGGGAACTTTTTATGGAAGTCTGAAACGTTAATGTTGACATGTTTACACAAACCGTGTTTTGTTGAAGCTTCACAGGATATAAAGCAGGGGCATGCAGTCAACCAGATGAAGTCGTCCTGGCACTGAAACTGCTTTTGGCCCCGGTACCAGTCACCTTTTTGCTGGTGGGTTTGGTGTTTTTCTATCTGTACCCAATCAATGAAGCGCGTCAGAAGCAGATTCAGCAACATCTCAGACGCTTGAGGTAAATTGCGCTAGATTTGGTTTTTAAAATTATTTAAAAACTAATTTTAAAACTTAATAAATAGGGGACTAAACCGAAGGAAAATTAATGAATAAAATGTATATAAAAAATATTAACTTGGGAAATATTTGAAAAAATTCACAGCAAGGGTGATATTCCTAGCTTTAACTGTATTTATTCATTAATTTGTTTTGGCTTTTCCAGGTTGAACTGCGTCACGATTCCCACTTTAGAAGAGGACACATTTCCTCAAGTCTACAACTCCAGTCAAAGTTTCCAGTCAAAAACTAGAAAACTCTCTCCTCCTAAGTCAAACAAATCAAGAAGTTCCAAGTCAGCAAACTCATTTCTTAAATCTACAGCTTGCCCAACACCATCACAACAACATAATTCAAGTCATGAATCGATGTTGAGAGAAACTCACGTCACACTTGAACATGCGCTGAAGTATCCAGATGTTCCAGATGAGAGGTCAAGGGTTACATGGGTGTAGATGTTCAAAGCTGGAGTTTACAATCATGCTGTAATATGAAACAAAATAAAATTGGTCAGATTTGTCTTAACATTCTGTATTGACGTGGGTTTGCTCCGGGCACTCCGGTTTCCTCCACAGTCCTACCAGGCTGGTTTTAGAGGGGGTTTTGGCCATTTCCAGGCTGCTTTCCAGCCAATCCCAGCCTGGTCTTAGCTGGTCAGGTTGAGAGATGACCAGCTAAAACCAGCTTGACCAGCCTAGCCAGGCTGGGAGCCCGGCCAAAGCCAGCTATGGCCAGCTTAAACCAGGCTAGTCAAGCTGGTTTTAGCTGGATTTAGCTGGTCATTTTCCAATCTGAAATGGCTGGAAACCAGCTTGAAAATGGCCAAGACCCCTCTAAAACCAGGCAGGTCAACCAGCTAAAACCAGCCATCCAGCCTAGGTTGGTTTAAGCTGGATTTTTCAGCAGGGAGTATGACTTCAAAACAACATTAGCGCTGTTTGTTTGAATGAATGTTGTACTTTGATAGTCATGGCTGCTAATGTGGTTTGGAATTTGCAAAGAATACCTTTCTGAAATTATTATATTAAGGAGAACGTCAGAATATGTGGATATAAAACGAACTTTACCTTAATGAATGTTGTAACAAGTTACGGTTGTTTGATGTAGAGAACGAGGATGCAGTTCGTCGTGTGTCCGCCAGGGGTGCTGGATGCTCGAGAGTGGCGCAGGCAGGCAGGGGTTTCTGCCCTCCTCAATCACAATTACTGATTTACTGAAGCGCATTTTCCGTGCAGAAGCTTCAGGAGTCAAAACAAGCAGCCAGGATGGGAGTCGAGGTTGAAACCATTACTCCTGGAGACGGTAAAATACATCGCATATTGAGTCACATCTACATTTAAGAAGCCGCAGCGCTGATATGTGTCAAAATGTGCCGCATTTTTAAATCGATACATTCAGCCTGTTTTGGGCATCATGGGGCGTTAGCCTGCTAGCTAAACACTAACCTCTTTCGACAGGATTTGACGAGCGCCTCTAATCCTTTCTCTTCTTGTTTTGTTTTATTTTTTAGGAAGTACCTTCCCTAAAAAAGGACAGACTTGCGTCGTGCATTATGTGGGTAAGTTGAGAAGTGATCGCGTTGATGAATCGCCTGAAGGGTGTTAGCCAACATTAGCACTTTAGCCGCATTGACACAATAGACACAGTCGGCTCACAGAGGTTTTTAATCTTTAATATTTGAACTCGCATTATTATTAACTACATGTTTGGTGTTTAATTCTTCTCATACATTGTATTTACATCTAAGAGCAACGGATTTGGAAATCGTGGCCTGTTTTTTCGGTACATACAGTGACTTTATTGCCGTTATATCGGATATATTGGGTTGTGTTTAAAAATAGAATAAAATAATCGTTTAATAATAATCATTCTTTTTAGAGATTTATTAAAACAAGACACGCCTTAACATGTATTTATAAATGTGTGTGTTTTCAAAAGATGCTCCGATTGTGATGCTAAAAATACTGCATTCGTATCCTCTGTGAATGTTTGATTTAAAACGCCTTAGTTTGATTAATTTCACCATAAATATGTGTTTTAAAATATACATTAAATGAATATAATATAAATCCGAATAAGTGTGGTTTGAAGAAATATTTGACTTAAAAAACTCCGAATGAATCACGCTTCTGGTGTTGAACGTTCATTTTCTTTGCTTGGTTGTGAAAACCGCGCATGCGCGTAGGGCAGTTTGACGCAGCCTCGTTTATGTATGTATATTTTTTAACAAAAAAAAAATCCCATTTTTTCCCCTCAGGCTCTTTGACAGATGGACGCAAATTCGACTCTTCCCGGGATCGGGGAAAGCCTTTCAAGTTTAAAATCGGCAAACAGGAAGTGATCCGCGGCTGGGATGAGGGAGTAGCCCAGGTACTGTAATCAAACGCGTGCATATAATGATGTCTGATGTCCCCTTTTAAGCCGACTTGACCTATATTGAGCAGTTGCATAATGCCGCCTGTTCATAAAGTAGGTCTTATGTTTTATAGTGTATTTAATTCTACGAAATGACCTCTTCAGTTACCCTCCCTGCTGAAAAATCCAGCTTAAACCAGCCTAGGCTGGTTAGCTGGTTAGCTGGTTTTAGCTGGTCGACCAGGCTGGTTTTAGAGGGGTTTTGGCCACTTCCAGGCTGGTTTCCAGCCATTCCCAGCCTGGTCTTAGCTGGTCAGGCTGGAAAATGACCAGCCAAATCCAGCTAAAACCAGCTTGACCAGCCTGGTTTAAGCTGGATATAGCTGGTTTTGGCTGGACTCCCAGCTTGGCTAGGCTGGTCAAGCTGGTTTTAGCTGGTCATCTCCCAGCCTGACCAGCTAAGACCAGGCTGGAAATGGCTGGAAACCAGCCTGGAAGTGGCCAAAACCCTCTAAAACCAGCCAACCAGCTTAGGCTGGTTTAAGCTGGATTTTTTAGCAGGGCTGATGAAGGCAAGTGTTTGCTGAAACGCGTAGGCACAGTTTTAAGGAATATCCACGTCAATAAAGGCTTTTTTCGAGTTCCTTTTGTCATTTATTTTGATGAATCCCTCACCCAAAGAGCACCGCTACATTAATTAAGCTACCCCAGAGCACTTTGTTTGATTTTATTAACCTCTTCCCCCTTTTTGTCACAGATGAGTGTCGGACAGCGCGCCAAGCTGACTTGCACTCCGGACTTTGCTTACGGGAGCAAGGGCCACCCGGGCGTCATTCCTCCCAACGCAACGCTCATATTCGACGTGGAGCTGATTGGCTTGGAATAAAGCCCCCACCTATGGACTCAGGTTATTCCCTATTCATTCTTTCAGGGTACGTGCGACATCTTCTGCTTTGACTAGTTCTGGATGTGCGCTGGATGACTTTAATAACCAGCCGATAATCTTTAAAGCAGATTACTCTAGTCTCGCTCTTAAACGTGTCGTCGAGTTTATTTAACAGGCTCTTGAGATTTAAACCCTCATAATCGTATTTGTGGCTTTTGAGGAACACGGTTCGCTTGTTTAACAAACCCTCTCTCTTTGTTTTCTTCCAGGTCGACCTTTTTAAGGAGCATTGCACCATGCATGTGATCCTCAAAAGGGGCTAGTGTTAATAGCGATACCACTTAGCTTAGCTCTGTTTTGCATTTGTATATTTTGTTGCCTTTTTTTTCTTTTCTGCTTGACATAATCACTGGTTATACTCTCAATCATTGGATTTCTCTAGAAGACGCACGTTTCTTTTTGTTTTCCTTCTCTCTTTTTATATTTGATTTCTGTGTTGTAAACGCGATCACAGCGACAGGGTTTTGGCTGAGCTGGTAATAAGTACTCTGGTGGGGAAATCTGGTTAAGTATACAACTACTTGAAAATAAATTGTTTATAAAAAGTTGACGCTGGTCTGTGTTGTTTTGGGAATGTCCATCATCACTGTCAAAAATGCACACACTTCCCTCATGTTGTCCCAACACAAATTAAGTTGACGTAATGGTTTTAACAAATTTACATTAATCTGAAATAAAACAATTGTTATCTCTCACAAACCCTTAAGAATTGTGTTGATTTTAGCTCATTATTAATAAGTAGTTTGAACAAGTAGCCAAAGACATTTCTTTGAGTGATGGATGGCAGCAGAATCAGGGTATCTTCCGCCCATTCCATATCCATTTTCAAACAAAAAAGGAAAACTAAAAATACGTTTTTTTTGCTCACAAAAAAAAAAAAAGATTTTTTTTTTATTTATTTTTTTAGGGTAGGAAAATGAAAAAACGACTTTAAAATTTATTATACACATATAGGTGCTGCTGAGACGGCCTTCCTCTGGTTGGTCAACCAAGTCTAAGCTTAGTCACTTTATATTATTATTATTATATAGGCGTTGCTCAGAAGCAATCATGCAAACCAGGTGCTGCTCGGAATGGGTTATCTTTGCTCAGGTGCACAGCAGCATGAAGTTCGGTGGCGAAATAGGCATATTATCACTATTATTATTATAAAGGCCTTGCTCGGAAGCAATCATACAAACCAGGTTCGGCTCAGAGATGTCTCTTTGCTTAGCATCAGCAAGACGTTTGGCAGCAAATGACCTTATTTTAATCACAAATGTGTCATAGTACTGCTAATTTACGTTTTTATACAATTTATGCATGTGAAATGAATGTAAACCTGCTAACTTATTAAACGATAAAATATGTAAACTTAGTTTATATATGTGTGTATATATATATATATATATATATATATATATATATATATATATATATATATATATATATATATATATATATATATATAAAATAATAATTTAAAATCCTGGGTACTAATCTGCAGAGGACTGTTATTTTGAGCGTGATGTCACAAGCTCTGATTTGGTTGACCAATCAGAGGAATAAGGGCTGCGCACATGCTTATAGTGAATTTTAAAGTAATTTCTCCATTTTTCTACCCTAAACCAAAAATCCAGGCAAATTTTTTTTTTAATTTATTTTGTTTATAAGTTGTTTTTTTTCCTTCAGTTTTTTGTAAGCAAAAGAAAAAACAAAACCAGCCGTTTTCTTAGTTTTCCTTTTTTGGTTTGAAAACGGATAAGGACTGGACGGCAGATACCCTGATTCAGCAGGTTTGGTTTGTTATTTTGCTTTTGAGCATATTTTGCTGGGTTGAGTATAATACTCAATATCAGATTGACGGTTTAATTAAGAGTCAAAAACGTTATTTGGAACGTGTATTGTCCTATGTTGATGTTGGGCAACGATTTTTATCTGGAGAGACTTTAAATGAAATATTTTTTAATATGAATTCTTCCAAAATTTTACTTTTTTATCTAAAGTAAACCTTAAACTGTTTTAGATTTTTATCTTGTATATTATTATTATTTATTTATTATATGTTATTTACTGATGTTGATGACTTTTTATTGTTAAAATATGACATGCAGAGAGGCCAACATGGCAATAAACTAAAAAACCCATTCAAAAACGTTGACGTAAACACTTTAATTGGTCCTAGATTTTGATCAGATTGGAGTGGGTGGAGGTTAGTTTCTTTTCTAATCCAATTCAACAGCATAAAATGACAATGTTACATGCTTGAGTGTTACTCAGTCATGTTTAAAAGTATCTGGAAGACATATCGTCACCTTAGAATTATAAAGTTCTATCTGACATTTTTCACAAAATTGAGATATTCCCATATTCTTATTAAATGACTACTTATTTACATTATGTGATGTGTTTTTTTATAAGTTGTTTACATTTTAAGACTTTTTATTAAAAAAAACAAAGGTTTTATCCACAAAATCAAACTCTATTGGCTCTATAAGTTTCTTTCTGTGAGCCCTCAGCATTTCGAATGCACGCAGGAGGATCAGGATCAGCTTTCTTTGTCATTCCACTGGACTTCTCCATTGTTAAAAATGTATAATATTAAATGTGAAATATTTTTATTTGTGTGTGTGTGTGTGTGTATATATATATATATATATATATATATATATATATATATATATATATACACACACACAACATTTTTCAGGTTTAAACTGTTAAATAACTAATTTTTATATTAAACATTAAAAGGCAAATAATTAAGTTCATGGGGTCTTAATTACAACAAATATTACCATATTTATTACATAAAATTAACATCTGCACTGGACAAAGTATTTAGCACAGCCTTATATACTTAATTTGAACAAGAAAAAATATCCTAAAGCATTAAATAAATGTTATCGAAAGCAAAACATGTAACTTTCTTAAACACAACTTTCTTGTTAAGTAATGCTTTAATTAATGATCTGCCAGATAGAACCTTTCAATTCCAAGCGGAAAATTACTTGTTAGAATTAGAAGGTTCTGTCTGCATTTGCAAATTTACGGGAATGTTGATCAATTACATTTAGGGCCTCTGTCATGATGATGTGTGAAAGAGAGCTGTTACGCACGCATTGTTTGCTGTATGGAATGCAAAAACTTTGAAGCTCAATATCTCAAAATCATTTAGGATGCAGAGAGAACCTTATAATTCCAAGGCGACCATATTTTGATGTAATACCATTGGCTGTATATTGTCATTAGACTGCTTTCTTTTAGAAATGCAACGTAACCTAAATATAATCTTAAAATGACTATAAAAAACATACTTAACCCTTGTGTGCTGTTGGGGACGTTTTCATTTACTCTGGGGGTGATTTTGAGTCTTAATTTGGTCATAAACAAATCTCATCTTGACACATATTTGGAGAAAATGCATTGAACTTTTTTCCAAAAACATAAAAATAAATAAATAACTCAACAATACACTCTGGGCAAATTGACTACCCTTTTGTTATATTAGGGATGAAAACATCCACTGAATTAAATTGCTGTAAAAATGCATCAGATATATATATATATATATATATATATATATATATATATATATATATATATATATATATATATATATATATATATATATATATATATATATATATATATATATAATTTATTTATTTATTTATTTATTTTGCATAAATCTGTTAAGCAACCTCAGTCCTAATCAAAACTACTGAATTGATTTGAAAATTACATGATTTTATCTCTTTAATTGACAAATTCACAAATGATGTCACTTAGTGAAAAAACAGACTGGATTTTTAAAAACTTTTGGTCTTGGACATGTGAAACAACATTGTCTTTGCATTGTTTTTGAGTCATTTTAATTTTTTTTTCTCACTAGTTTTACTGTTGGTGGCTTTTTTTTGCCCCATTGACTTCCATTTTAACCACATTAACTTTGATTGCAAAGCCATGACACCATATAATCATGCATTTTTAATTGTTGGTGGTTTCCCCTGTTGGGAAGAGGTCAAATTTGTAATTCTTACTGTTGATCATCAGTTGGCACCATTAACCCTTTAGATAAGCCTGTGCAAAAAATAAGCTTAGTTTCTGGATTTTATATGGAGTATTAAAGCAAATTAAAGTGTGCGTGAGAGTGACCTTAGTGCACTTATCTTGATGTGTCTGAGAAAATCTAAATATGCATCTCAGCTCTCAAAACAGCACAGAGTAAACAAAAACAAAGACTGTGTGTTTATGCACCATCAAATGTGGTTATAATGGAAGTCAATGGGGCAAAAACAGCCACCAACAGTAAATTAGGAAGAAAAAAGTGAAACTCTGACGATGCATCAAAGCCAATGTTATTACTAATCGTTCACATGCCCAAGACTGTGATAAAAGTGAATAAATCCAGTCCAGAATTACTTTTTATAGTGAAAATACGTCAATGTGTGTGTGTTTTTCACTAGGTCAGGGACATCATTTGTGAATTTGCCAATTCAAGAGTTAAAATCCTGTAATTTTCTAAACAATGTAGTAGTTTTGATCAGTACTGAGGCTGATTAGCAGATTTATGCAAAAAAAAGCTAAAAATTCAGTGGATGTTTTCATCCTGAACATGACAAAAGGGCAGTAAATTTGAACAGTGCACAGGGGTTAAATACAGTAGAAATGAAATGTTAGCGGAGGAGAAAAAAACACCAAAAAGAATGGAGAAAATATTCAAACTTTAAACTAGCATTTCAATTTTCAGACACTTACCTGCTTTAAATACACAAAGGATACGAAAGATTCAATACAAACACATTAAACGTAAAGTTTCCTAAATTCTTAAGCTTTCGGGAATCTGATTACATTGTTTAAATCAGTGTTACTCAACCATGTTCCTGGAGGAGCACCAGCTCTGCACATTTACCATGTCTCCTCAACCAGCACCTGATTCAGATCATCAGCTCATTAGCAGAGATGGAAAGAGCTGTAATGGCTGTGACAGACAAATGAGACATCCAAAACATGCAGTGTTTGAGGTCCTCCAGGAGAGTGGTTTAGAAACACCGGCTTAAAGCACATGTAAACATCTATGATCAGATTCTATTTATTCAGAAACAGACTGATTTAAATCGGTGCATGTAAACAGCCATTTGTCTAAATCCCCCTCTGCTTAAAGATATAGTTTATGTTCTGCTTTGGTGTCTTTGTGTGCAGACAGACTAGAACTAAATAAAGAAGACGTTAGCACAACAAATAAGCCTGGTCATTTTAAAACGCTTTTATTTTCAAGGGCCGATTGAACCAATTCAAATTTACAGTCGGGTTTTTAGATTCTACGGGCTCAGGCTAAATGATACAGTCATACTTGATCTCCAAATGAGGGTTTAGTCATACGTCTATTTGAAACAGAATCTATACGTTTGCTGATAAATTACTACAAGGAATTCTTGTGCTAACATGCAGTCTAAGCCCTTACAATAACCTAGAACGACATGATTATCAGTTTTTATTTTGTGCTGCTTCAGACAAACTGAAGACTTTGATTTACAAATGCATGAATAAATGACATCAATAACCAGGGTTTCCGCAGATTTTAAGAAGTCACTGTTCAGCAATGTCACACTTTAACCTTGAATCCAGTGTTGTCACGATGCTGGAATTCGATACCAATCGCTACTGGAGTTTTAAAAACGTCCATTTCCCGCTAATATTTGAGCGCATTTTTAAACACCGCTGATTGGCCATTGTGTTCACATGCTCAACAGAAATGACTGTGAATGGCCGTGAAAGTCATCACCAGTTCACCGAACTCACCACTGTTTACCGAATTTACACGAGCATTTTAAGATCAGCTGGATAATTTATGGGCACTGATGAATCGACTGATCTTCACGGCTTTAAAATGCTCTAGTGTCTGTGGTTACACTCAGTAAACAGCAGTGAGTTCGGTGAATTGATGACTTCATGGGCATTCACAGTCATTTCAGCACTCAAATGTTATCAGTAAATGGACGTTTTTAAAATTCCAGTATCGATTGGTATCGAATTCGAGTATCATGACAGCGCTACAAACAGATTCGTTCTAAATTCATAGTTAAATACAATTTCATCTAATTTGTACAAATTCAGTCGGACGAAAATGTACGATTTTAAAAATGGAGGCGTGGCATCAAACCCCACCCCCAAAGCCAACCGTCATTGGGTGATGAGCAAATCTTACTAAATTGTATGAATTAGATTGTGAACTGTAAAAAAAACAATTCATTAAAAAAAAAAAGAGTAATCTGATTGTTTTCAAATTATTAAGTAAATGAGCTGCCCATAACTCTAAAAATATCAAGTCAACTTAACATTTCTAAGTTACAACATAAATACTTACATTATTTAAGTAAAGTCCTTTTTAAGGCAATGGGTTTACTCACTTTTTTTAAGTAATCACTTTTTTAGTGTCTGTGCATAATTATTAAAGTTCAACTTGTCATTTTTAAGTCAATGGGTTTACTCACTTTTTTTTACAGTGTATGTGCATAATTATGGTGGTTAAGTCAAGTCAATGGGTTTACTCACTTTTTTTAGGTAATCAATTTTTACAGTGTACAAATTCATATAAATTAGCCACTAAATCGAAAAGTTAGGAATTGCTGTGAGATGGTGTTGGTATATGAGAATATTTGAAAATAGGAAATCTGATGGTGAAAAAAAGCCTTTAAACTAAATGACTTTCTTATCTATGCATATTACATTATAAAAATATGCTTGATATATTTACAGTATGAAATTCACTACAGGTTTTGTTTAAACATGGTCTTTACTTACCAATAATTTTGACTCAAATGTAGCTGTGCAAAATGTTCACATACAGTTGAAGTCAGGATTATTAGCCCTCCTCTATATTGTTTTACTAATTTCTGTGTAACAGAAAGATTTTTTTCAACACTTTTTTTAAACACTATTTTTAATAACTCATTTCTAATAACTCATTTCTTTTATCTTTGTCATGATGACAGCACATAAGACACTAGTATTCAGCTTAAAATTACATTTAAAGCCGTAACTAGGTTAATTAGGCAAGTTAGGGAAGTTATTGTATAACGATGGTTTGTTCTGTGGACAATCGAAAACAAATTTTGCTTAAGAGGGCTAATGATATTGACCTTAAAATGGTTTTAAGAAAAAATAATAACTGCTTTTATTCTAGCCAAACTAAAACAAACAAGACCTTCTCCAGAAGAAAAAATGGTCCCACTTTATATCAAGTGACCTTAATTAATATGTACTTACATATTATTGGAATTAATAGTTTGTTACAATGTACTTATTGTGTAAATACATGTATTTACTGTGTACTTACGCTTGATTAAATACATGTATGTAATTACATTTGTAAATACACTGTTGACCATCCCTTACACCTTAAACCTACCCACACCACCAAACCTGTCCATAACCCAACCTCTATCCCAACTCAAAAGCACCACAAGTGTTCTCAAATACATTATAAACACAGTAAGTACATTGTAATATTTTTTTTGATGTAAGTACATAGTAGTTAAGGACACTTAATATAAAGTGGGACCGAAAAAATATTATAGAAATACTGTGAAAATTTCCTCACTCTGTAAAACATAAATTTAAGAAATATTTGAAAAATAAAAGAAAACTCACAGGAGGGCGAAAAAAATCTGACTTCAACTGTATCTGCTCTTAAAAAGTCTTGCATTTACCTGCAGAAACCCTGACTATTGAAATGCAGACGCATGCAGTAGTTAAAGACACATTGGTTTTAAAGTGATGTTAATCAGAAAACAAGTCTACCATAACACAGTAAATCTACATCTCTACAACTACTGTTCTATTTATAAACCGTTCTGTTTATAATGGATGTTTTGGCATGGGGTTTACTGTTGCTCACTCTCTACTATTCACCTGAGTTCCACCTGAGACGGGGTTAAAAACAACCACCCAAAAACAGGTTAATTGAGTCCTCTTAGGCATCACCTTCCATTGCTTTACCAATGAAATTTAAATAATTCCCATAAATATTATGCAAATAAAGCACTTTCAAAAGTCGTTTAGCTCATAATTGTGCGACTGATAAAACGAATAACACATAGAAAAGGCTCAAATGAGGTCAGAAAAATGATCACAAATATTACTAAGGGCATTTTTATGTTATAAAATCAAAATTGTAATTTTTAAAGCATGTTTAGATTAGTTTCACAAATGCACATTGTTTGTAATGCAGGCACTCCCACATGAAGAAATACTATAGTACTTTATAGTAAATACTCAAGTGGTTTTGAACCATAATAAAGTACATGAATTAATCTGTTGTGCCAATTATACAGTTGCTACAATAACACAACTATGGTAATATAAACAAATGACCCAATACTGTAGTTTTCTGCAATTATGGGATATACACTCACTGGCCACTTTATTAGGTACACCTGTCCAACTGTTTGTTAACGCAAATTTGTAATCAGCCAATCACACAACTCAATGCATTTAGGCATGATCAAGACGATCTGCCGCAGTTCAAACCGAGCATGAGAATGGGGAAGAAACGTGATTTAAGTGACTTTGATTGTAGCATGGTTGTTGGTGCCAGATGGGTTGGTGTGAGTTTTTCAGAAACTGCTGATCTACTGGGATTTTCACGCACAGCCATCTCTAGGGTTTACAGACAATGGTCCGAAACAAAGAAAATATCCAGTGAGCGGCAGTTCTGTGGGTACAAATGCGTTGTTGATGCCAGAGGAGAGGGGAAAATGGCCAGACTGGTTTGAGCTGATAGAAAGGCAACAGTAACTCAAATAAGCAGTCGTTACAACCGAGGTCTGCAGAAGAGCATCTCTGAACACACAACACCTTGAGGCAGATGGGCTACAGCAGCAGGAGAGCACACCGGGTGTCACTTCTGTCAGCTAAGAACAGGAAACTGAGGCTACAATTCACACAGACTCAGCAAAATTAGACAATAGAAGATTGGAGAAACTTTGCCTGCTCTGATGAGTCTCGATTTCTGCTGTGACATTCGGATGGTAGTGTCAGAATTTGAAATCAGCAACATGAAAGCATGGATCCATCCTGCCTTGTATCAACGGTTTAGGCTGGTGGTGTAATGGTATGGGGATATTTTTCTTAGCACACTTTGGGCCCATTAGTACCAATTGCGCATCGTGTCAAAACCACAGCCTACCCGAGTATTGTTGCTGACCATGTCCATCCCTTTATCACCAGTGTACCCATCTTCTGATGGCTACTTCCAGCATGACAACGCTCCATGTCATAAAGCGTGAATCATCTCAGACTGGTCTCTTGAACATGACAATGAGTTCACTGTACTCAAATGGCCTCCACAGTCACCAGAGCTCAATCCAATAGAACCACAAACCTTTGGGATGTGGTGGAACGGGAGATTCACATCCTGGATGTGCAGCCGACAAATCTGCAGCAACTGCGTGATGCTATCATGTCAATATGGAGCAAAATCTCTGAGAATTATTTCCAGTACTTTCTTGAATCTATGCCATAAAGGATTAAGGCAGTTCTTACAACAAAAAGGGGGTCCAACCCGGTAATAGTAAGGTGTACCTAATAAAGTGGCTGGCGAGTGTATTACACCAGTTTATAGTATTAAAAAGTATACTAAAGTGTTTATTAGTTTAGCGTGCTGTAGCATTCATTGACAATTTTGTAAATACTATACAGTGTAATACAATTTACTATAGTTCAAAAACACTAGTATTTACTATAAATTACTGTAGAATTGTTTATGTGGGACCGTTGATGCAACATTTGTTAAGCAACACACAGTAAGTAAAAGCTGAAAACGTGAAAGCCTAGCCCTGCTCATTTGAGCCAAAGACCTGTTTTCTCTGTAGTTGCATGCACTAAACAATTTTTATTACATGCTTAAAGGAACACTCCATTATTTACTTTGTAAAATTTAAAAATATGTTTTTCTTTTGTTTTTTACTATTTTTGAATCCATTCAGCCGATATCTGGGACTATCGGGAACACTTCTGGATCACTAAATCGGATTAGACCGTTAGCATCTTACTCAAAAATGACTAAATAATTTTTCTTTTAGGCGTAATATCATTGCGCCAGCTGCAGGTATGTTACGGCAGCAAAATTCCATGATTATTACGCTAGAGTGAGAGTATAGTTCCTAGACCAGGGGTGTCAAACTCAATTCATGGAGGGCTGCAACTATAATTAAACACACCTGATCAAACTAATTGAGTGCTTTATCTACAGATAGGTGTGTTGAAGCAAGGCTGGAACTAAACTGCGCAGGGCTGCGGCCATCCAGAAATTGAGTTTGACACCCCTGGTCTAGAAACTTTACTCTCACTCTGGCGTAATAATCAATGAAATTTGCTGCTGTAACATGGTTGCAGCAGGTGCAATGATATTACGATGAGTTTGACACTTGCGTCCTAGACATATCGCCCTAGGAAAATAACCAATCATTTTCTGTTTGTTTTAGTTCACAATATAACTACAGAAGTCAAGCTTTAAATATTAAAATTAGTCATTTTATTTTAACCAAGATGCTAATGGTCTAATCTGATTTAATAGTCTATGCTAAGCTAAGCTAATAGGGCTCACGCTAGACCCAGATATCAGCTGAATTGATTAAAAAATGCTGAAACTCTTTAACTCTGGGCGAGCTGTAAAATGAGCCCATTTTCAAACAAGGTGTAGTGTTCCTTTAACAACAGCATTGGATTGAGTCCCAAAACACACTTGATGCCAATCAGCAGTAAGAGGTGTGTCTAGTAATGATGACGAAGAGGTGTTTGTTTTGGTGCTTTCAAACATCATCACTTGGCAAAATTTGCTTAGTGCACATATTTAACGTTTGGAAGCAGTTTTCTTGAACAAGCCTCCAATTCAGTCCAACATAGTAGTTCACATAAGAATGCTATATTTAAAATTATTTACACATTCAGTCAGCGAATGTCATATATCACTAAAATCCCACAGGAGAATGAATCAAGCCTACTGAAACTGAAAGAGATGGACTGAGGTTGTTCTTGCATGAATTAAATAAAATGAACTAGTATTATTACTATTTTTAAAATGTAATCAAGTGTACGTTGTCTAGCTTGGGCTCTGCCGTTTGCAGGTCGTTCCTGTTTGACTGAAGTACCTGCTGAGTTTCAGCCAGGAACGGGAGGAAATAAAGCAGATAAGAGAACCAGAAGGAAAAGGAAAACAAATGGTGGAAATGAGCAACAGCCTTGAAACGTCTGAGTGTCTGTGCAAATTAGGGCCACATTCCAAACTTTTGAACCAGAGACAGATTTAGGCTTTCTGAGTTCGAAAATATCGCCTACTGGGAGATCAAGGACAGGGAGTCCACTCAAGATCCAGTTAAAAGTTTCTGACGGTGCAGTACTTTTAAAGGGTTAGTTCACTCGAAACATTCATGAGTTACTCATCCTCTCATTGCTCCAATGCCCTAAAGTTTGTTGGTATTTGTAACACAAATAAAGACATTTTAGATGTAATCCGAGAGCTCTTTCATCCTGCATAGACAGCAAGGGTCCCAAAACATCTGGAAAAGGAACCAAATATTTTCTCAAAAATTCCACTTGGTTTAACTGTACTCATGTGATATTAAAAGAACTAGCATTTTTTTTTTTTCAGAAATTCGACTTTGTTCACTAATGTCTTCTCCTGCGTCAGGTCAGGGTCAGTGCATTTACTACATAGACTGTATGAAAATATGAACATGTTCGTGATGTCACCCGCAAATTTTTGAAAGGCACACATAAAGCTATAAATAGGTGGGGCCGTTTGTCGCCATCTTGTTAATGCATCATCGGGCCAACCACGCATCCCTCCCTAGTAGAGCTGCACAATTAATCGTTAAAAGATCGCAATCTTGATTCGACTGCCCTAGACCATCTTAATCCTGCATTTCTACGATTCTGCCAATCATATTTTCAAGTTCAGGAGAGAAGAAAAGGCGGCTGCCAGGTCTTTTCATTGCTTCACATACGTTGCTCAGTGACATTAGCCCCTTTCACACAGTGATACCGGTAAATATCCGGAAAATTTCCGGAACGACTTTACCGGTATATTCAAAAAAGCGCTGTTCACACAGGCGAGGACGGTACGGAAATTTTCCGGAAAAGAGCATTCACACATCCATTCCAAAATACCGGTAAATTCTGACATCATTCACCACAAATGAGCTTTAAACGGCTGCGCTTGTATTTGTAAACATTTGACTAAATTACAAACTCTGTGGATGATCAATATTGTGAACAACTTTCGCAGGATCACTTTCGCATGTCGAGATGTTCATATTATCTGCGTGTGCAGGCGCTCATATGCGCACGCAAAGCTTGAAGGTAAACAAACAACGGCTTATCATAAGCATCTCATCGATGATTATTTACACAGTTGGCATTAAGAAGAACATACAAACGTGATCTGACTAACTTCTAGCAGCTAAATGTGTCTGGAAAAATATTCAAAGGCTTTTATCCTCACAAACCGCGCGGACGTAAATGCGTCTGACTGTTGTGATTGGCTAAAGCAGACGTCTCACGTCAGCACGTTCTAGACGTGCACGCGCTTATTACGGGAATCTTCTGCATTCACACAGCGCAGCATTCCGGCAAATTGCCGGTAATGTTACAACTTCTCTTTCCGGAAAATAGCCAGAACGAATTTACCGGTATTTTCAAAAAGGACCTGTTCACACATACAACCTTTCCGGAAAATTGCCGGCAATTTTCCGGAAATGTCTGTATGTGTGAAAGGGGCTATTGACACCTCCAAATAATGTTGAATGAGTCACATATATGTATTTATAAGGTACAATTCACCTAAAAATGTCATTTTTGTCTTCATATAATGATGTTTTCACGGCCGGGAAATCACACGTGACGTGAGCGGCTGACCGTGAGCTGTTATCACAGAGAGGGCGCGCGCGCTCTACTAAATGATAGAAGAGCGTCTACTTTAGTGAACAGAACCTGCATATGCTGTAACAGGTAATACAGATGTAAATAATATTCAGATTGTGGCACAGAGTGATCGTTTGGGAGCCGCGCGCGAAGTATGAACAAGCACTTAGCAGTCAAAATAAAAACGAAAGTGTGCACTTCATTTAAATGATCATATCGCATTTTAGAGTTTAGATTACGGCAAGCATTTGATATGTTTTTTTCTCTCATAGCGAGCCCACAGTTGTGCATGAAAATAAATGTTTACAATGTCAGTATTACTACTCTAGCCTATATATCGTTGAATATAATCTGATAATGGCAAATGTCTGATTTTACCAGTGAATAAAATTGTCTAATATGACAGATAGCAAGCATATATCTCAAACATAATAATTCAACATCAGAATTATTTTAAGTAGAATAAAATTATTCATAAAAACCAGTAGACCTACACATAATATTATTATCAATGTTGTGCCATTTGCTTGTTTTTATCATACCTTCATTTTACATCTACAGAATCTTGAAAAAATCGTGATCTTTATTTTTAAGCAAAAAAAAAATCGCGATTCTCATTTTAGCCAGAATCGTGCAGCTCTACTCCCTAGAAGTCAATAATGGGCAAAAAGAGCCATTTTTGGGGAGTATTACACTCAAGACTTCATTAAATGTAACTGATTAAATGTTGGACATCACGATGGTGCAGTGGGTAGGTAGCACGATCGCCTCACAACAAGAAGGTCGCTAGTTCGAGACTCGTCTGAGTCAGTAGGCATTTCTGTGAGGAGTTTGCATGTTCACCCTGTGTTGGCGTGGGTGGATGTGTGTGAAAGAGTGTGTATGGGTGTTTTCCAGTGTTGGGTTGTGGCCGGAAGGGCATCTGCTGCGTAAAACATATGCTGGATAGGTTGTTGGTTCATTCCGCTGTGGCGACCCCAAATTGATAAAGGTACTAAGCCGAAAAGAAAATGAATAAATAATTAAATGTGTCCTGACCACATGTGCTTGGTTGTATACTACATTAATAATTTTGTATGCTACATTAATAACTTTTACAAACAATATTAATGCATTGAGCCATATTAAGCATTATTCGTACGATGTTTGTCTACAGGAGGAAAAAGCAAATCACCTCCAAATACTTCAAATATTGTGCGTGTTAGTTAATGCTAGGCTATTTATGAAATCCAAGCATAGCATTGTATGACAACATTTGAGATGACTGTTTTAAAGCCTACAGCTAATCAATAAGCATTAGTGCATTCTGGAGTGCACTAAAGTTTTAAATCAAATTATAAATAATAAATAATTTTAAAACCAACAAACACATTTGGAAATAAATAATGTAACAAAATCACTCGCCAGAAAATTGGAGGGCGCCAGCTTGATTGGTTTTTGAGCACGATTAACTGCACAACATACCGTTATTTAAAAATAGTCCTCAAAAGATAGTCCTGTCACTCAAGTGGCCACGCCCTAAATTACAGTGTGCAGAATTTTAAAGCTTAATATAAATAAAATGGGTGACTTATAAAAACAATAATAATCACCATCTTGCAGTTTGTTTTCTGCTCTAGAGTTGGGCGTTGTAACATGGGAAGTCTATGGGATGGACCCCCTAACGAAGCCTACCCCCAGTGGCCATTTGATGAATTGCAGTTTCAGTCACTTCCGAATTGGCTTCATGAGGGAGAGCAGAAGGTCGGCACTTGGTTTGCTATGGACAGTATGACTTATTGTTATTAGGGTCAGCCGTGCATAACGCCAGCATTGTATTGCCTGGAGTTAAAGAGAACCCTGACCCAATGCAGAAGACATTGGCAAATTTATTTACAGGCTTTATTGCTGAACAAACGTGTTTTCGAAGCTTGCTATGATTACAGTTGAACCATTAAAGTCACATTGAATGACTTTGAACGTGTAAGGACCGTTTCTAACTATGGAGGACAACAGAGCTCTCGGATTTGATCTAAAATATCTTACTTTGCCTCAGGGGATTTAATTAACATGAGGGTGAGTAATTAATAACAGATGTTTTTATTTATTTTTGGGTGAACTACTCTTTTAAAGTTATCAGATAGGTGTCGCTCTTTCTGTTCCCGAGGGACCACGATCACGTCCACTACCAACCCGTCTTAGAGAGTGCAATGCAACAGCGCAGCAGCCCCGCAACAGAGATCCCATGTTATACATAGGCATGCCTTCATTTCGTGGCCCTCGGCAAAGCCATGCTAATGTGGGAACGACAGGAACAGCCACTGCCAACAGGTCAATAAGGAAATAGCGGCTCCAGTGGCT
This sequence comes from Danio rerio, assembly GCF_052040795.2. Classification (NCBI taxonomy): domain Eukaryota; kingdom Metazoa; phylum Chordata; class Actinopteri; order Cypriniformes; family Danionidae; genus Danio; species Danio rerio. Next base: position 56,588,656 of record NC_141028.1, on the reverse strand, counting down.
TCTCTGAGGAGATGCTGATTCTGCGTCGTCCACCATGCCATCTTCATCACTGACCTTTACTACGGTAGTTTCCTGTGCTGAAGGCTCGAAAGTTGGAGACACTCTGGGACAAGGTTGTTGAACCTGTGGTTTGGTCAACACTGTCGGTGTTGGTGTTGATGATGTAAATTCAACTGTGCTGTCTAGTGGCAGCGCTTCCGTGATGTAAGACATCTGAGCGGGGGAAGTAGTGGCTGACGACGGCGAAAACACATGCGGCTCAGCTAGAGTGATGTCTGGTGCGCAGGTTGCTGAAGTGATGACGCTCAATTCATCCCCTCCACCCTCTTCGGAGATCCAGGTTATGGTGGGGCTGCAGGCCTGAGACCGGTACCCTGGCCTGTCACTGACTTCTGATGCATTAGGGGGAGCTGTTGCTGGAGGAGGAGGAGGAGGCGGCGGTGGAGGAGGAGGAGGGGGTGGTGGTGCTTCCTCCTGCGGGAGGTGCAGAAACAGATGGTGGTGTGGGAGGTAGGCATGTGGACCACAGCTGCAGTTGTTGTTTACAGCATGGCAGGATCGGCTAACAGGCAGCACCGTCTCTCCGCTGCACAATCTCTCGCAGGTGGAGGATCGCGATAGGGTGGAGCATAGTGTGGCATGAGGGACTTGCTCAGACAGTAGAGCTGCTTCCAGAAGTAGATGAGTGCGCCCATCGCCTCTTGGTAGCGTCATCGCCCCTCTGTTGGGGGGAATGTATCGATCAGTACGCACGTTTCCATTGCGATCTGTAGCACCAGGGGACGTATCACTGCTCAGCCTGCTGAAGGTGGCGCTGCGACTCATAGTGTGTGCCGGAGAGCAGCCACATGACCTGGATGCTCCTAATCGTAGACCTATCCTACCAAAACCTTCAGACTTACAGTCCTGTTGATCTGTCTCATGAGGCCCCAGATTGGACCTTACTGTTTCCACGGTGTGCTGAAGCTGCCGGATCTCCATCCGGGCCTCTTTTAGGGCCAGCTGGGCCTCTATGCGATGACATTCCTCCTCGATCCAGTCCTCCTGCATCCGTGTCAGCTGCATCCGTAACTCTTCGATCTCAGAGTCTCTGCATTGGTAAAAAAAATTAAGGCCATAGAAATTAATCTACTTGATACTGATAAGTAGGTGCTACATTTGGTTTACAACCTGCCTATAGTTGTCGGTAATTTGGATAGATTTTTACTAGAGGTAGGGCGATTAACAACCAGTTAAACTCCACGAACGCGGTACATCAAATTTCGTTTTCAGATTTAAAGGGCTAGCATTGCACCAGACCCCCGTAGGTGGTTTGTTTGAAAGTGTAGAATCTATATTTTATGCACATATGCATCACTTTGTTTTTATTCCACTGTACAAAAGTTATTTACACCTAAATACACTGTATTTTGGATACCAGCACTGGGTATTAAACATTGGTTAATTTTCATATTTTTCATATGGTTCATATATGATACATGTACAAGTTATAGCTCAAATAAAAGCTTTAGATGGTGCTCATACGGTTCTAGCATTCTTTTAACTGAATTATATTCATATATCAAACAGTTGCCGAATGAATCACTGTGTTTCCATGGCGCAGAAGTGAAAACAATACATTTATGATCAATAAGCAGCCCCAGATAGCACAGACAGCTGTCATCTCTTACCTTATGCTGTGTGCTTCAGGGCCATTTCTCCTCTGTTTTTGAGGTGATGTACATAAGTAATCCTTTTATATGTCTGACTTTGTCCAAACACAGTGAATTATGCTTAATCAAACAAAAGAATAGTGAAATATGAAAACAATGATCGGTCCCTGTGGCTTGTACAGCACCTGTCATCAGTTGGAAGAATATATCTTTTGCATAGATTATGGTAGAGACATTTTTCTTTTTTCCTATGATTACAGACATGTGCAGGAACCACCACGTGTGCAATTAATTACAGCACACTAGACCACACAGAACCTAAAAGCTACACTTTCAAATTTGAGTTTATAAAAAAAAAAAAAAAAACACCTTTTTTAAGTGTTTATTATAAAACAGACATCATACACAGTTATTTTAAACACTTTCAATAGTGTTTTATGAACATTCAAAGGGTTTTCTTTAAAATGATACCAAATTTTTGCATTTACTTCTCTGCATGTGGATTTGGAAAGCTTTTAAACTTGTGTGGGCAAAATCCAGGTGGAAATCCCAAAATAGCAGTGGAGTTAAAGAGGTTAATCAAAGGGAATTTGCATGCACATTTTGTCAGTGAAGCCGGTTCTAGCATTTACTACATAGTACAGAGTCGTAGTTCGCTGACAATTTATGTAAAAATCTATTTCATAGTTATGTACATTCAGTTCTATAGTAATTGAAATCGATTTAATCAGATGATACTAACATCCTGGTAATCGTTCTGTGATAATGACAACTGTCTGTATCGCTTCCTAGTGAACTATGGCTCTGTGCTATGTATGAAATACTGCACATGAAAGTACAACATATAATAACTGTATAATAACATATAATAATTGTACTGTGAGAATTCAGTAGTCGTGATTATCAATCACGCTAAATAAATGAAAGCAGTTAGCAAATTAAAAGTGAAATGCTATGGGGATTTCCTAGGTTTCTTCTTAGTGGGTGTTTAGTGCTTTCAAATGAAAGCGCCCTCTGGATTTCGTAGATTTACTACTGATCACACTGCACTTCCCTGACAAGATGTGCATGATAGTTGCAGCTTCGCTTAATTGTGTTTTCGATTTCATGCAACAGAAATGACATTTTGGAGTAGTATACAGTATGCAACACTTTTAACACCATTTAGAGGTATGTAATTAAAACAATGTGAAGACTTGTGCGACCGCCTTTATGCTTCTCTCTGACCTTAAACATATAATTAGCTGAATCGTAGAAAAGTTGAATTAAGATCCTATGTAGGGTCGAATTGAGATTGCAATCTTTTTCGATTAATCGTGCAGTCTTAGTTCTTTTTTTTTAACATGGACAACGGAAAAATAAGACCCTATAAGACAACATATTTCAATGAATAAAAGACTTTCTAAGGCCTAAAATGTTGTTTTTGAAATTGAAGACTTTTTTAAATGCTAAAAGACACCCTGTCTTTTAGGAACACTCACACAATTTGGACATACTACTTGTCTCGCTCAGCTACTGTTTTTCACTTACTATAAATAGTAGAGAAGTAGGCATGTTTGGAAGTAACTGAGGTACTCAAGACATGACCCTGAACCCTAACCCTTATACAGCTAGAATTGCAGAGAGCAATAAAACTCCTGTGACAGCTTGCTGAGACACAAGTAACACTGACCGGTCGTGAAGCCTCTCCACATTTTCTTTTAGCCGTGCACGTAGATGCCGAATACACACTTCCTTCTGCTGCAGTGGCGTGAGGTACTGCTCAGGAGCTGGAGGACGAATGCCATGATTCTCACCACAGGTTGTATACTTCGCCTGCCGTCTGGGCCACAGAGAAAGAAATGAAGATACTCAATTGTGATTAGTATCATCATTTAGACATTTGACAGTACTGGTGAAACTAAATAACAAGTAAAAGTGCAATTATGCTTGGTTTCAGGGTGGCAGGGTGGCTAGCACTGTGTCCTCACTGCAAGAAGGTCACTGGTTCGAGTCCCGGCTGGGCCAGGAGGTGTTTCTGTGTGGAGTTGTTCTGCCTGTGTTTACGTGAGTTTCCTCCAGGCGCTCCGGTTTCCCCCCACCAGTCCAAAGACATGCGCTATAGGTGAACCGAATAAACTAAATTGGCCGTGGTGTATGAGTGTGTGTGTGAATGCATGTGTATGGGTGTTTCCCAGTACTGCGTAAAACATATGCTGGAATAGTTGGTGGTTTATTCCGCGACTAGAGAATAAGCCGAAGGAAAATGAATGAATGAATGATGCTTGGTAACTGGTATGACACTTAAAAAACTAATTCATGCAATAAAATAACTAAAAACAAAATAGCACATATTTCTCTATATTTCAACTTAATGCGAAATTACAGAAGCCACCCTGCTGAAAAATCCAGCTTAAACCAGCCTAGGCTGGTTGGCTGGTTTTAGCTGGTCGTCCAGGCTGGTTTTAGAGGGGTTTTGGCCATTTCCAGGCTGGTTTCAAGCCATTTCCAGCCTGGTCTTAGCTGGTCAGGCTGGAAGATGACCAGCTAAAACCAGCTTGACCAGCCTAGCCAGGCTGGGAGCCCAGCCAAAACCAGCTATGTCCAGTTTAAACCAGACTAGTCAAGCTGGTTTTAGCTGGATTTAGCTGGTCATTTTCCAGCCTGACCAGCTAAGACCAGGCTGGAAATGGCTGGAAACCAGCCTGGAAGTGGCCAAAACCCTCTAAAACCAGCCAACCAGCTTAGGCTGGTTTAAGCTGGATTTTTTAGCAGGGCTGATGAAGGCAAGTGTTTGCTGAAACGCGTAGGCACAGTTTTATGGAATATCCACGTCAATAAAGGCTTTTTTCGAGTTCCTTTTGTCATTTATTTTGATGAATCCCTCACCCAAAGAGCACCGCTACATTAATTAAGCTACCCCAGAGCACTTTATGTTTGATTTTATTAACCTCTTCCCCCTTTTTGTCACAGATGAGTGTCGGACAGCGCGCCAAGCTGACTTGCACTCCGGACTTTGCTTACGGGAGCAAGGGCCACCCGGGCGTCATTCCTCCCAACGCAACGCTCATATTCGACGTGGAGCTGATTGGCTTGGAATAAAGCCCCCACCTTTGGACTCAGGTTATTCCCTATTCATTCTTTCAGGGTACGTGCGACATCTTCTGCTTTGACTTGTTCTGGATGTGCGCTGGATGGCTTTAATAACCAGCCGATAATCTTTAAAGCAGATTACTCTAGTCTCGCTCTTAAACGTGTCGTCGAGTTTATTTAACAGGCTCTTGAGATTTAAACCCTCATAATCGTATTTGTGGCTTTTGAGGAACACGGTTCGCTTGTTTAACAAACCCTCTCTCTTTGTTTTCTTCCAGGTCGACCTTTTTAAGGAGCATTGCACCATGCATGTGATCCTCAAAAGGGGCTAGTGTTAATAGCGATACCACTTAGCTTAGCTCTGTTTTGCATTTGTATATTTTGTTGCCTTTTTTTTCTTTTCTGCTTGACATAATCACTGGTTATACTCTCAATCATTGGATTTCTCTAGAAGACGCACGTTTCTTTTTGTTTTCCTTCTCTCTTTTTATATTTGATTTCTGTGTTGTAAACGCGATCACAGCGACAGGGTTTTGGCTGAGCTGGTAATAAGTACTCTGGTGGGGAAATCTGGTTAAGTATACAACTACTTGAAAATAAATTGTTTATAAAAAGTTGACGCTGGTCTCTGTGTTGTTTTGGGAATCTCCATCATCACTGTCAAAAATGCACACACTTCCCTCATGTTGTCCCAACACAAATTAAGTTGACGTAATGGTTTTAACAAATTTACATTAATCTGAAATAAAACAATTGTTATCCCGCACAAACCCTTAAGAATTGTGTTGATTTAGCTCATTATTAATAAGTAGTTTGAACAAGTAGCCAAAGACATTTCTTTGAGTGATGGATGGCAGCAGAATCAGGGTATCTTCCGCCCATTCCTTATCCATTTTCAAACAAAAAAGGAAAACTAAAAATACGTTTTTTTTTGCTCACAAAAAAAAAAAAAAAGATTTTTTATTATTTTTTTTTAGGGTAGGAAAATGAAAAAACGACTTTAAAATTTATTATACACATATAGGTGCCGCTGAGACGGCCTTCCTCTGGTTGGTCAACCAAGTCTAAGCTTAGTCACTTTATATTACTATTATTATATAGGCGTTGCTCAGAAGCAATCATGCAAACCAGGTGCTGCTCGGAATGGGTTATCTTTGCTCAGGTGCACAGCAGCATGAAGTTTGGTGGCGAAATAGGCATATTATCACTATTATTATTATAAAGGCCTTGCTCGGAAGCAATCATACAAACCAGGTTCGGCTCAGAGATGTCTCTTTGCTTAGCATCAGCAAGACGTTTGGCAGCAAATGACCTTATTTTAATCACAAATGTGTCATAGTACTGCTAATTTACGTTTTTATACAATTTATGCATGTGAAATGAATGTAAACCTGCTAACTTATTAAACGATAAAATATGTAAACTTAGTTTATATATGTGTGTATATATATATATATATATATATATATATATATATATATATATATATATATATATATATATATATATATATATATAAAATAATAATTTAAAAGCCTGGGTACTAATCTGCAGAGGACTGTTATTTTGAGCGTGATGTCACAAGCTCTGATTTGGTTGACCAATCAGAGGAATAAGGGCTGCGCACATGCTTATAGTGAATTTTAAAGTAATTTCTCCATTTTTCTACCCTAAACCAAAAATCCAGCCAAATTTTTTTTAAATTTATTTTGTTTATAAGTTTTTTTTTTTCCTTCAGTTTTTTGTAAGCAAAAGAAAAAACAAAACCAGCCGTTTTCTTAGTTTTCCTTTTTTGGTTTGAAAACGGATAAGGACTGGACGGCAGATTGACCCTGATTCAGCAGGTTTGGTTTGTTATTTTGCTATTGAGCATATTTTGCTGGGTTGAGTATAATAATCAATATCAGATTGACGGTTTGATTAAGAGTCAAAAACCTTATTTGGAACGTGTATTGTCCTATGTTGATGTTAGGCAACGATTTTTATCTGGAGAGACTTTAAATGAAATATTTTTTAATATGAATTCTTCCAAAATTTTACTTTTTTATCTAAAGTAAACCTTAAACTGTTATTTATTTTTATCTTGTATATTATTATTATTTATTTATTATATATTATATGTTATTTACTGATGTTGATGACTTTTTATTGTTAAAATATGACATCCAGAGAGGCCAACATGGCAATAAACTAAAAAACCCATTCAAAAACGTTGACGTAAACACTTTAATTGGTCCTAGATTTTGATCAGATTGGAGTGGGTGGAGGTTAGTTTCTTTTCTAATCCAATTCAACAGCATAAAATGACAATGTTACATGCTTGAGTGTTACTCAGTCATGTTTAAAAGCATCTGGAAGACATATCGTCACCTTAGAATTATAAAGTTCTATCTGACATTTTTCACAAAATTGAGTTATTCCCATATTCTTATTAAATGACTACTTATTTACATTATGTGATGTGTTTTTTTATAAGTTGTTTACATTTTAAGACTTTTTATTAAAAAAAACAAAGGTTTTATCCACAAAATCAAACTCTATTGGCTCTATAAGTTTCTTTCTGTGAGCCCTCAGCATTTCGAATGCACGCAGGAGGATCAGGATCAGCTTTCTTTGTCATTCCACTGGACTTCTCCATTGTTAAAAATGTATAATATTAAATGTGAAATATTTTTATTTGTGTGTGTGTGTGTGTATATATATATATATATATATATATATATATACACACACACACAACATTTTTCAGGTTTAAACTGTTAAATAACTAATTTTTATATTAAACATTAAAAGGCAAATAATTAATTAAATTCATGGGGTCTTAATTACAACAAATATTACCATATTTATTACATAAAATTAACATCTGCACTGGACAAAGTATTTAGCACAGCCTTATATACTTAATTTGAACAAGAAAAAATATCCTAAAGCATTAAATAAATGTTATCGAAAGCAAAAAATGTAACTTTCTTAAACACAACTTTCTTGTTAAGTAATGCTTTAATTAATGATCTGCCAGATAGAACCTTTCAATTCCAAGCGGAAAATGACTTATTAGAATTAAAAGGTTCTGTCTGCATTTGCAAATTTACGGGAATGTTGATCAATTACATTTAGGGCCTCTGTCATGATGATGTGTGAAAGAGAGCTGTTACGCACGCATTGTTTGCTGTATGGAATGCAAAAACTTTGAAGCTCAATATCTCAAAATCATTTAGGATGCAGAGAGAACCTTATAATTCCAAGGCGACCATATTTTGATGTAATACCATTGGCTGTATATGGTCATTAGACTGCTTTCTTTTAGAAATGCAACGTAACCTAAATATAATCTTAAAATTACTATAAAAAAACATACTTAACCCTTGTGTGCTGTTGGGGACGTTTTCATTTACTCTGGGGGTGATTTTGAGTCTTAATTTGGTCATAAACAAATCTCATCTTGACACATATTTGGAGAAAATGCATTGAACTTTTTTTCCAAAAACATAAAAATAAATAACTCAACAATACACTCTGGGCAAATTGACTACCCTTTTGTTATATTAGGGATGAAAACATCCACTGAATTAAATTGCTGTAAAAATGCATCAGATATATATATATATATATATATATATATATATATATATATATATATATATATATATATATATATATACATATATATATACATATATATTATTTATTTATTTTGCATAAATCTGTTTTTGCATAAATTTATTATTGTCACTTAGTGAAAAAACAGACTAGATTTTTAAAAACTTTTGGTCTTGGACATGTGAAACAACATTGTCTTTGCATTGTTTTTGAGTAATTTAAATTTTTTTTCTTACTAGTTTTACTGTTGGTGGTCTTTTTTTGCCCCATTGACTTCCATTTTAACCACATTAACTTTGATTGCAAAGCCATGACACCATATAATCATGCATTTTTAATTGTTGGTGGTTTCCCCTTTTGGGAAGAGGTCAAATTTGTAATTCTTACTGTTGATCATCAGTTGGCACCATTAACCCTTTAGATAGGCCTGTGCAAAAAAAAAAAAAAATGAAGTTTCTGGATTTTATATGGAGTATTACAGCAAATTAAAGTGTGCGTGAGAGTGACCTTAGTGCACTACCTTGATGTGTCTGAGAAAATCTAAATATGCATCTCAGCTCTCAAAACAGCACAGAGTAAACAAAAACAAAGACTGTGTATTTATGCACCATCAAATGTGGTTATAATGGAAGTCAATGGGGCAAAAACTGCCACCAACAGTAAATAAGGGAGAAAAAAAGTGAAAATCTGATGATGCATCAAAGCCAATGTTGTTACTAATCGTTCACATGTCCAAGACTGTGATAAAAGGGAATAAATCCAGTCCAGAATTACTTTTTATACTAAAAATACGTCAATTTGTGTGTGTTTTTCACTAGGTCAGGGACATCATTTGTGAATTTGCCAATTCAAGAGTTAAAATCCTGTAATTTTCTAAACAATTTAGTAGTTTTGATCGGGACTGAGGCTGATTAGCAGATTCATGCAAAAAAAAAAGCTAAAAATTCAGTGGATGTTTTCATCCTGAACATGACAAAAGGGCAGTAAATTTGAACAGTGCACAGGGGTTAAATACAGTAGAAATGAAATTAGTTAGCGAAGGAGAAAAAACACCAAAAAGAATGGAGAAAATATTCAAATTATTTAATTATTTAAATTATTTAAACTAGCATTTCTATTTTCAGACACTTACCTGCTTTAAATACACAAAGGATACGAAAGATTCAATACAAACACATTAAACGTAAAGTTTCCTAAATTCTTAAGCTTTCGGGAATCTGATTACATTGTTTAAATCAGTGTTACTCAACCATGTTCCTGGAGGAGCACCAGCTCTGCACATTTACCATGTCTCCTCAACCAGCACCTGATTCAGATCATCAGCTCATTAGCAGAGATGGAAAGAGCTGTAATGGCTGTGACAGACAAATGAGACATCCAAAACATGCAGTGTTTGAGGTCCTCCAGGAACGTGGTTTAGAAACACCGGCTTAAAGCACATGTAAACATCTATGATCAGATTCCATTCATTCAGAAACAGACTGATTTAAATCGGTGCATGTAAACAGCCATTTGTCTAAATCCCCCTCTGCTTAAAGATATAGTTTCTGTTCTGCTTTGGTGTCATTCTTTGTGTGCAGACAGACTAGAACTAAATAAAGAAGACATTAGCACAACAAATAAGCCTGGTCATTTTAAAACGCTTTTATTTTCAAGGGCCGATTGAACCAGTCCAAATTTACAGTCGGGTTTTTAGATTCTACGGGCTCAGGCTAAATGATACAATCATACTTGATCTCCAAATGAGGGTTTAGTCATACGTCTATTTGAAACAGAATCTATACGTTTGCTGATAAATTACTACAAGGAATTCTTGTGCTAACATGCAGTCTAAGCCCTTACAATAACCTAGAACGACATGATTATCAGTTTTTATTTTGTGCTGCTTCAGACAAACTGAAGACTTTGATTTACAAATGCATGAATAAATGACATCAATAACCAGGGTTTCCACAGATTTTAAGAAGTCACTGTTCAGCAATGTCACACTTTAACCTTGAATCCAGTGTTGTCACGATGCTGGAATTCGATACCAATCGCTACTGGAGTTTTAAAAACGTCCATTTCCTGCTAATATTTGAGCGCATTTTTAAACACCGCTGATTGGCCATTGTGTTCACATGCTCAACAGAAATGACTGTGAATGGCCGTGAAAGTCATCACCAGTTCACCGAACTCACCACTGTTTACCGAATTTACACGAGCGTTTTAAGATCAGCTGGATAATTTATGGGCACTGATGTATCGACTGATTTTCACGGCTTTAAAATGCTCCAGTGTCTGTGGTTACACTCAGTAAACAGCAGTGAGTTCGGTGAATTAATGACTTCATGGGCATTCACAGTCATTTCAGCACACAAATGTTATCAGTAAATGGACGTTTTTAAAATTCCAGTATCGATTGGTATCGAATTCGAGTATCATGACAGCGCTACAAACAGATTCGTTCTAAATTCATAGTTAAATACAATTTAATCTAATTTGTACAAATTTAGTTGTACGAAAATGTACGATTTTAAAAAGGGAGGCGTGGCATCAAACCCCACCCCCAAACCCAACCGTCATTGGGTGATGAGCAAATCTTACTAAATTGTATGAATTAGATTGTGAACTGTAAAAAAAACAATTCATTAAAAAAAAAAAAGAGTAATCTGATTGCCTTCAAATTATTAAGTAAATGAGCTGCCCATAACTCTAAAAATATCAAGTCAACTTAACATTTCTAAGTTACAACATAAATACTTACATTATTTAAGTAAAGTCCTTTTTAAGGCAATGGGTTTACTCACTTTTTTAAGTAATCACTTTTTTAGTGTCTGTGCATAATTATTAAAGTTCAACTTGTCATTTTTAAGTCAATGGGTTTACTCACTTTTTTTACAGTGTATGTGCATAATTATGGTGGTTAAGTCAAGTCAATGGGTTTACTCACTTTTTTTAGGTAATCAATTTTTACAGTGTACAAATTCATATAAATTAGCCACTAAATCGAAAAGTTAGGAATTGCTGTGAGATGGTGTTGGTATATGAGAATATTTGAAAATAGGAAATCTGATGGTGAAAAAAAGCCTTTAAACTAAATGACATTCTTATCTATGCATATTACTGATAAAAAAATATGCTTGATATGTTTACAGTATGAAATTCACTACAGGTTTTGTTTAAACATGGTCTTTACTTACCAATAATTTTGACTCAAATGTAGCTGTGCAAAATGTTCACATACAGTTGAAGTCAGGATTATTAGCCCTCCTCTATATTGTTTTACTAATTTCTGTGTAACAAAAAAATTTTTTTCAACACTTTTTTTAAACACTATTTTTATAACTCATTTCTAATAACTCATTTCTTTTATCTTTGTCATGATGACAGCACATAAGATACTAGTATTCATATTAAAATTACATTTAAAGCCGTAACTAGGTTAATTAGGCAAGTTAGGGAAGTTATTGTATAACGATGGTTTGTTCTGTGGACAATCGAAAACAAATTTTGCTTAAGAGGGCTAATGATATTGACCTTAAAATGGTTTTAAGAAAAAAATAATAACTGCTTTTATTCTAGCCAAATTAAAACAAACAAGACCTTCCCCAGAAGAAAAAATGGTCCCACTTTATATTAAGTGACCTTAATTAATATGTACTTACATATTATTGGAATTAATAGTTTGTTACAATGTACTTATTGTGTAAATAAATGTATTTACTGTGTACTTACGCTTGATTAAATACATGTATGTAATTACATTTGTAAATACACTGTTGACCATCCCTTACACCTTAACCCACCCTTAAACCTACCCACACCACCAAACCTGTCCATAACCCAACCTCTATCCCAACTCAAAAGCACCACAAGTGTTCTCAAATACATTATAAACACAGTAAGTACATTGTATTTATTTTTTTGATGTAAGTACATAGTAGTTAAGGACACTTAATATAAAGTGGGACCGAAAAAATATTATAGAAATACTGTGAAAATTTCCTCACTCTGTAAAACATAAATTTAAGAAATATTTGAAAAATAAAAGAAAACTCAACGGAGGGCGAAAAAAATCTGACTTCAACTGTATCTGCTCTTAAAAAGTCTTGCATTTACCTGCAGAAACCCTGACTATTGAAATGCAGACGCATGCAGTAGTTAAAGACACATTGGTTTTAAAGTGATGTTAATCAGAAAACAAGTCTACCATAACACAGTAAATCTACATCTCTACAACTACTGTTCTATTTATAAACCGTTCTGTTTATAATGGATGTTTTGGCATGGGGTTTACTGTTGCACACTCTCTACTATTCACCTGAGTTCCACCTGAGACGGGGTTAAAAACAACCACCCAAAAACAGGTTAATTGAGTCCTCTTAGGCATCACCTTCCATTGCTTTACCAATGAAATTTAAATAATTCCCATAAATATTATGCAAATAAAGCACTTTCAAAAGTCGTTTAGCTCATAATTGTGCGACTGATAAAACGAATAACACATAGAAAAGGCTCAAATGAGGGCAGAATAATGATCACAAATATTACTAAGGGTATTTTTGTGTTATAAAATCAAAATTGTAATTTTTAAAGCATGTTTAGATTAGTTTCACAAATGCACATTGTTTGTAATGCAGGCACTCCCACATGAAGAAATACTATAGTACTTTATAGTAAATGCTCTAGTGGTTTTGAACCATAATAAAGTACATGAATTAATCTGTTGTGCCAATTATACAGTTGCTACAATAACACAACTATGGTAATATAAACAAATGACCCAATACTGTTGCTTTCAGCAATTATGGGGTATACACTCACTGGCCACTTTATTAGGTACACCTGTCCAACTGCTCGTTAACGCAAATTTGTAATCAGCCAATCACACAACTCAATGCATTTCGGCATGGTCAAGACGATCTGCCGCAGTTCAAATCGAGCATGACAATGGGGAAGAAACTTGATTTAAGTGACTTTGAACGTAGCATGGTTGTTGGTGCCAGACAGGCGGGTCTGAGTATTTCAGAAACTGCTGATCTACTGGGATTTTCACGCACAACCATCTCTAGGGTTTACAGAGAATGGTCCGAAACAAAGAAAATATCCAGTGAGCGGCAGTTCTGTGGGCACAAATGCCTTGTTGATGCCAGAGGTCAGAGGAGAATGGCCAGACTGGTTTGAGCTGATAGAAAAGCAACAGTAACTCAAATAACCACTCGTTACAGCCATCCTCTGCAGAAGAGCATCTCTGAACACACAACACCTTGAGGCAGATGGGCTACAGCAGCAGGAGAGCACACCGGGTGTCACTTCTGTCAGCTAAGAACAGGAAACTGAGGCTACAATTCACACAGGCTCAGCAAAATTAGACAATAGAAGATTGGAGAAACTTTGCCTGCTCTGATGAGTCTCGATTTCTGCTGTGACATTCGGATAATAGGGTCAGAATTTGACCTCAACAACATTAAAACATCATGGATCCATCGTGCCTTGTATCATCGGTTTAGGCTGGTGGTGTAATGGTGTGGGGGATATTTTCTCGGCATACTTTGGGCCCATTAGTACCAATTGAACATCGTGTCAACACCACAGCCTACCTGAGTATTGTTGCTGACCATGTCCATCCCTTTATTACCAGTGTACACATCTTCTGATGGCTACTTCCAGCAAGACAACGCACCATGTCTTAAAGCGTGAATCATCTCAGACTGGTCTCTTGAACATGACAATGAGTTCACTGTACTCAAATGGCCTCCACAGTCACTAGAGCTCAATCCAATAGAGCACCTTTGGGATGTGGTGGAACGGGAGATTGGCATCATGGATGTGCAGCCGACAAATCTGCAGCAACTGCATGATGCTATCATGTCAATATGGAGCAAAATCTCTGAGGAATATTTCCAGTACTTTGTTGAATCTATGCCATAAAAAATTAAGGCAGTTCTTACAGCAAAAGTGGGTCCAACCCGGCAATAGTAAGGCGTACCTAATAAAGTGGCTGGTAAGTGTATTACACCAGTTTATAGTAGTAAAAAGTATACTACGGTGTTTATTAGTTTAGCGTGCTGTAGCATTCAATAACAATTTTGTAAATACTATACAGTGTAATACAATTTACTATAGTTCAAAAACACTAGTATTTACTATAAATTACAGTAGTATTTTTTATGTGGGACCGTTGATGCAACATTTGCTAAGCAACACACAGTAAGTAAAATCTGAAAACGTGAAAGCCTAGCCCTGCTCATTTGAGCCAAAGACCTGTTTTCTCTGTAGTTGCATGCACTGAACAATTTGTAAAACATGCTTAAAGGAACACTCCATTATTTACTTTGTAAAATTTAAAAATATGTTTTTCTTATGTTTTTTACTATTTTTGAATCCATTCAGCCGATATCTGGGACTATCGGGAACACTTCTGGATCACTAAATCGGATTAGACCGTTAGCATCTCACTTAAAAATGACTAAATAATTTTTCTTTTAGGTGTAATATCATTGCGCCAGCTGCAGCCATATTACGGCAGCAAAATTCCTTGATTATTACGCTAGAGTGAGAGTATAGTTCCAAGACCAGGGGTGTCAAACTCAATTCCTGGAGGGCTGCAACCATAACTAAACACACCTGATCAAACTAATTGAGTGCTTTATCTACAGATAGATGTGTTGAAGCAAGGCTGGAACTAAACTGCGCAGGGCTGCGGCCATCCAGAAATTGAGTTTGACATCCTTGGTCTAGAAACTTTACTCTCACTCTGGCGTAATAATCAATGAAATTTGCTGCTGTAACATGGCTGCAGCAGGTGCAACCATATTACGATGAGTTTGACACTTGTGTCCTAGATATATCGCCCTAGGAAAATATCCAATCATTTTCTGTTTGTTTTAGTTCACAATATAACTAGAAGTCAAGCTTTAAATATTAAAATTAGTCATTTTATTTTGAGCAAGATGCTAATTGTCTAATATGATTCAATAGTCTATGCTAAGCTAAGCTAATAGGGCTCACGCCAGACATAGAGATCGGCTGAATTGATTAAAAAAATGCTGAAACTCAACTATTTAACTCTGGGCGAGCTGTAAAATGAGCCTATTTTCAAACAAGGTGTAGTGTCCTTTAACAACAGCATTGGATTGAGTCCCAAAACACACTTGATGCCAATCAGCAGTAAGAGGTGTGTCTAGTAATGATGACGAAGAGGTGTTTGTTTTGGTGCTTTCAAACATCATCACTTGGCAAAATTTGCTTAGTGCACATATTTAACGTTTGGAAGCAGTTTTCTTGAACAAGCCTCCAATTCAGTCCAACATAGTAGTTCACATAAGAATGCTATATTTAAAATTATTTACACATTCAGTCAGCGAATGCCATATATCACTAAAATCCCACAGGAGAATGAATCAAGCCTACTGAAACTGAAAGAGATGGACTGAGGTTGTTCTTGCATGAATTAAATAAAATGAACTAGTATTATTACTATTTTTAAAATGTAATCAAGTGTACGTTGTCTAGCTTGGGCTCTGTCGTTTGCAGGTCGTTCCTGTTTGACTGAAGTACCTGCTGAGTTTCAGCCAGGAACGGGAGGAAATAAAGCAGATAAGAGAACCAGAAGGAAAAGGAAAACAAATGGTGGAAATGAGCAACAGCCTTGAAACGTCTGAGTGTCTGTGCAAATTAGGGCCACATTCCAAACTTTTGAACCAGAGACAGATTTAGGCTTTCTGAGTTCGAAAATATCGCCTACTGGGAGATCAAGGACAGGGAGTCCACTCAAGATCCAGTTAAAAGTTTCTGACGGTGCAGTCCTTTTAAAGGGTTAGTTCACTCGAAACATTCATGAGTTACTCATCCTCTTATTGCTCCAATGCCCTAAAGTTTGTTGGTATTTGTAACACAAATAAAGACATTTTAGATGTAATCCGAGAGCTCTCTCATCCTGCATAGACAGCAAGGGTCCCAAAACATCCGGAAAAGGAACCAAATATTTTCTCAAAAATTCCACTTGGTTTAACTGTACTCATGTGATATTAAAAGAACTAGCATTTTTTTTTTTTCAGAAATTCGACTTTGTTCACTAATGTCTTCTCCTGCGTCAGGTCAGGGTCAGTGCATTTACTACATAGACTGTATGAAAATATGAACATGTTCGTGACGTCACCTGCAAATTTCTGAAAGGCACACATAAAGCTATAAATGGGTGGGGCCATTTGCTGCCATCTTGTTAATGCATCATCGGGCCAACCACGCATCACTCCCTAGTAGAGCTGCACAATTAATCGTTAAAAGATCGCGATCTTGATTCGACTGCCCTAGACGATCATAATCCTGCATTTCTACGATTCTGCCAATCATATTTTCAAGTTCAGGAGAGAAGAAAAGGCGGCTGCACGAGTCTTTTCATTGTTTCACATACGTTGCTCAGTGACATTGACACCTCCAAATAATGTTGAATGAGTCACATATATGTATTTATATGGTATAATTCACCTAAAAATGTCATTTTTGTCTTCATATAATGATGCTTTCGCGGCCGGGAAATCACATGTGACGTGAGCGGCTGACCGTGAGCAGTTATCACAGAGAGGGCGCGCGCGCTCTACTAAATGATAGAAGAGCGTCTACTTTAGTGAACAGAACATGCATATGCTGTAACAGGTAATACAGATGTAAATAATGTTCTGTTTGTGGCACAGAGTGATCGTTTGTGAGCCGCGCGCGAAGTATAAACAAGCACTTAGCGGTCAAAATGAAACCGAAAGTGTGCACTTCATTTAAATGATCATATCGCATTTTAGAGTTATGATTAAGGCAATCATTTTAAATGTTTTTTCTCTCATAGCGAGCCCACAGTTGTGCATGAAAATAAATGTTTACAATGTCAGTATAACTACTCTAGCCTATATATCGTTGAATATAATCTGATAATGGCAAATGTCTGATTTTACCAGTGAATAAAATTGTCTAATATGACAGATAGCAAGCATATATCTCAAACATAATAATTCAACATCAGAATAATTTTAAGTAGAATAAAATTATTCATAAAAACCAGTAGACCTACACATAATATGATTATCGATGTTGTGCTATTTGTTTGTTTTTATCATACCTTTATTTTACATCTACAGAATCTTGAGAAAATCGTGATCTTTATTTTAAGCAAAAAAAAAATCGCGATTCTCATTTTAGCCAGAATCGTGCAGCTCTACTCCCTAGAAGTCAATAATGGGCACAAAGAGCCATTTTTGGGGAGTATAACACTCAAGACTTCATTAAATGTAACTGATTAAATGTTGGACATCACGATGGTGCAGTGGGTAGGTAGCACGATCGCCTCACAACAAGAAGGTCGCTAGTTCGAGACTCGTCTGAGTCAGTAGGCATTTCTGTGAGGAGTTTGCATGTTCACCCTGTGTTGGCGTGGGTGGATGTGTGTGAAAGAGTGTGTATGGGTGTTTTCCAGTGTTGGGTTGTGGCCGGAAGGGCATCTGCTGCGTAAAACATATGCTGGATAGGTTGGTGGTTCATTCCGCTGTGGCGACCCCGGATTGATAAAGGTACTAAGCCCAAAAAGAAAATGAATGAATAATTAAATGTGTCCTGACCACATGTGCTTGGTTGTATACTACATTAATAATTTTGTATGCTACATTAATAACTTTTACAAACAATATTAATGCATTGAGCCATATTAAGCATTATTCGTACGATGTTTGTCTACAGGAGGAAAAAGCTAATCACCTCCAAATACTTCAAATATTGTGCGTGTTAGTTAATGCTAGGCTATTTATGAAATCCAAGCATAGCATTGTATGACAACATTTGAGATGACTGTTTTATAGCCTACAGCTAATCAATAAGCATTAGTGCATTCTGGAGTGCACTAAAGTTTTAAATCAAATTATAAATAATAAATAATTTTAAAACCAACAAACACATTTGGAAATAAATAATGTAACAAAATCACTCGCCAGAAAATTGGAGGGCGCCAGCTTGATTGGTTTTTGAGCACGATTAACTGCACAACATACCATTATTTAAAAATAGTCCTCAAAAGATAGTCCTGTCACTCAAGTGGCCACGCCCTAAATTACCGTGTGCAGAATTTTAAAGCTTAATATAAATAAAATGGGTGACTTATAAAAACAATAATAATCACCATCTTGCAGTTTGTTTTCTGCTCTAGAGTTGGGCGTTGTAACATGGGAAGTCTATGGGATGGACCCCCAATCGAAGACTACCCCCAGTGGCCATTTGATGAATTGCAGTTTCAGTCACTTCCGAATTGGCTTCATGAGGGAGAGCAGAAGGTCGGCACTTGGTTTGCTATGGACAGTATGACTTATTGTTATTAGGGTCAGCTGTGCATAACGCCAGCATTGTATTGCCTGGAGTTAAAGAGAACCCTGACGCAATGCAGAAGACATTGGCAAATTTATTTACAGGCTTTATTGCTGAACAAACGTGTTTTCGAAGCTTCCTATGATTACAGTTGAACCACTGAAGTCACATTGAATGACTTTGAACGTGTAAGGACCGTTTCTAACTATGGAGGACAACAAAGCTCTCGGATTTGATCTAAAATATCTTACTTTGCCTCAGGGGATTTAATTAACATGAGGGTGAGTAATTAATAACAGATGTTTTTATTTATTTTCGGGTGAACTACTCTTTTAAAGTTATCAGATAGGTGTCGCTCTTTCTGTTCCCGAGGGACCACGATCACGTCCACTACCAACCCGTCTTAGAGAGTGCAATGCAACAGCGCAGCAGCCCCGCAACAGAGATCCCATGTTATACATAGGCATGCCTTCATTTCGTGGTCCTCGGCAAAGCCATGCTAATGTGGGAACGACAGGAACAGCCACTGCCAACAGGTCAATAAGGAAATAGCGGCTCCAGTGGCTTCTCTGAGGAGATGCTGATTCTGCGTCGTCCACCATGCCATCTTCATCACTGACCTTTACTAGGGTAGTTTCCTGTGCTGGAGGCTCGAAAGTTGGAGACACTCTGGGACAAGGTTGTTGAACCTGTGGTTTGGTCAACACTGTCGGTGTTGGTGTTGATGATGTAAATTCAACTGTGCTGTCTAGTGGCAGCGCTTCCGTGATGTAAGACATCTGAGCGGGGGAAGTAGTGGCTGAGGACGGTGAAAACACATGCGGCTCAGCTAGAGTGATGTCTGGTGCGCAGGTTGCTGAAGTGATGACGCTCAATTCATCCCCTCCACCCTCTTCGGAGATCCAGGTTATGGTGGGGCTGCAGGCCTGAGACCGGTACCCTGGCCTGTCACTGACTTCTGATGCATTAGCGGGAGCTGTTGCTGGAGGAGGAGGAGGTGGCGGTGGAGGAGGAGGGGGTGGTGGTGCTTCCTCCTGCGGGAGGTGCAGAAACAGATGGTGGTGTGGGAGGTAGGCATGTGGACCACAGCTGCAGTTGTTGTTTACAGCATGGCAGGATCGGCTAACAGGCAGCACCGTCTCTCCGCTGCACAATCTCTCGCAGGTGGAGGATCGCGATAGGGTGGAGCATAGTGTGGCATGAGGGACTTGCTCAGAAAGTAGAGCTGCTTCCAGAAGTAGATGAGTGCGCCCATCGCCTCTTGGTAGCGTCATCGCCCCTCTGTTGGGGGGAATGTATCGATCAGTACGCACGTTTCCATTGCGATCTGTAGCACCAGGGGACGTATCACTGCTCAGCCTGCTGAAGGTGGCGCTGCGACTCATAGTGTGTGCCGGAGAGCAGCCACATGACCTGGATGCTCCTAATCGTAGACCTATCCTACCAAAACCTTCAGACTTACAGTCCTGTTGATCTGTCTCATGAGGCCCCAGATTGGACCTTACTGTTTCCACGGTGTGCTGAAGCTGCCGGATCTCCATCCGGGCCTCTTTTAGGGCCAGCTGGGCCTCTATGCGATGACATTCCTCCTCGATCCAGTCCTCCTGCATCCGAGTCAGCTGCATCCGTAACTCTTCGATCTCAGAGTCTCTGCATTGGTAAAAAAAATTAAGGCCATAGAAATTAATCTACTTGATACTGATAAGTAGGTGCTACATGTGGTTTACAACCTGCCTATAGTTGTCGGTAATTTGGATAGATTTTCACTAAAGGTAGGGCGATTAACAACCAGTTAAACTCCACGAACGCGGTACATCAAATTCCGTTTTCAGATTTAAAGGGCTAGCATTGCACCAGACCCCCGTAAGTGGTTTCGTTTGAAAGTGTAGAATCTATATTTTATGCACATATGCATCACTTTGTTTTTATTCCACTGTACAAAAGTTATTTACACCTAAATACACTGTATTTTGGATACCAGCACTGGGTAAAAATTGGTTAATTTTCATATTTTTCATATGGTTCATATATGATACATGTACAAGTTATAGCTCAAATAAAAGCTTTAGCTGGTGCTCATACGGTTCTAGCATTCTTTTAACTGAATTATATTCACATATCAAACAGTTGCTGAATGAATCCCTGTGTTTCCATGGCGCAGAAGTGAAAACAATACATTTATGATCAATAAGCAGCCCCAGATAGCACAGACAGCTGTCATCTCTTACCTTATGCTGTGTGCTTCAGGGCCATTCTCCTCTGTTTTTGAGGTGATGTGCATAAGTAATCCATTTATATGTCTGACTTTGCCAAAACACAGTGAATTATGTTTAATCAAACAAAAGAATAGTGAAATATGAAAACAATGATCGGTCCCTGTGGCTTGTATAGCACCTCTCAGCAGTTGGAATACAATAACTTTTGCATAGATTATGGTAGAGACATTTTTCTTTTTTCCTATGATTACAGACATGTGCAGGAACAACCAAAAAAAATAATTACAGCACACTAGACCAGACAGAACCTAAAAGGTACACTTTCAAATTTGAGTTTATAAAAAAAAAAAAGACGCCTTTTTTTAGGTGTTTATTATAACAGACAACATACACAGTTATTTTAAACACTTTCAATAGTGTTTTATGAAAATTCAAAGGGTTTTCTTTAAAATGATACCGAATTTTTGCATTTACATCTCTGCATGTGGATTTGGAAAGCTTTTAAACTTGTGTGGGCAAAATCCAGGTGGAAATCCAAAAATAGCAGTGGAGTTAAAGAGGTTAATCAAAGGGAATTTGCATGCACATTTTGTCAGTGAAGCCGGTTCTAGCATTTACTACAGAGTCGTAGTTCGCTGACAATTTATGTAAATCTATTTCATAGTTATGTACATTCAGTTCTATAGTAATTGAAATCGATTTAATCAGATGATACTAACATCCTGGTAATCGTTCTGTGATAATGACAACTGTCTGTATCGCTTCCTAGTGAACTATGGCTCTGTGCTATGTATGAAATACTGCACATGAAAATACAACATATAATAACTGTATAATAACATATAATAATTGTACTGTGAGAATTCAGTAGTCGTGATTATCAATCACGCTAAATAAATGAAAGCAGTTAGCAAATTAAAAGTGAAATGCTATGGGGATTTCCTAGGTTTCTTCTTAGTGGGTGTTCAGTGCTTCCAAATGAAAGCGCCCTCTGGATTTCGTAGATTTACTACTGATCACACTGCACTTCCCTGACAAGATGTGCATGATAGTTGCAGCTTCGCTTAATTGTGTTTCCGATTTCATGCAACAGAAATGACATTTTGGAGTAGTATACAGTATGCAACACTTTTAACACCATTTAGAGGTATGTAATTAAAACAATGTGAAGACTTGTGCGACCGCCTTTATGCTTCTCTCTGACCTTAAACATATAATTGGCTGAATCGTAGAAAAGCTGAATTAAGATCCTGTGTAGGGTCGAATTGAGATTGCAATCTTTTTCGATTAATCATGCAGTCTTAGTTCTTTTTTTTTAACATGGACAACGGAAAAATAAGACCCTATAAGACAACATATTTCAATGAATAAAAGACTTTCTAAGGCCTAAAATGTTGTTTTTGAAATTGAAGACTTTTTTAAACGCTAAAAGACACCCTGTCTTTTAGGAACACTCACACAATTTGGACAAACTACTTGTCTCGCTCAGCTACTGTTTTTCACTTACTATAAATAGTAGAGAAGTAGGCATGTTTGGAAGTAACTGAGGTACTCAAGACATGACCCTGAACCCTAACCCTTATACAGCTAGAATTGCAGAGAGCAATAAAACTCCTGTGACAGCTTGCTGAGACACAAGTAACACTGACCGGTCGTGAAGCCTCTCCACATTTTCTTTTAGCCGTGCACGTAGATGCCGAATACACACTTCCTTCTGCTGCAGTGGCGTGAGGTACTGCTCAGGAGCTGGAGGACGAATGCCATGATTCTCACCACAGGTTGTATACTTCGCCTGCCGTCTGGGCCACAGAGAAAGAAATGAAGATACTCGATTGTGATTAGTATCATAATTTAGACATCTGACAGTACTGGTGAAACTAAATAACAAGTAAAAGTGCAATTATGCTTGGTTTCAGGGTGGCAGGGTGGCTAGCACTGTCTCCTCACTGCAAGAAGGTCGCTGGTTCGAGTCCCGGCTGGGCCAGGAGGTGTTTCTGTGTGGAGTTGTTCTGCCTGTGTTTACGTGAGTTTCCTCCAGGCGCTCCGGTTTCCCCCCACCAGTCCAAAGACATGCGCTATAGGTGAACCGAATAAACTAAATTGGCCGTGGTGTATGAGTGTGTGTGTGAATGCATGTGTATGGGTGTTTCCCAGTACTGCGTAAAACATATGCTGGAATAGTTGGTGGTTTATTCCGCGACTAGAGAATAAGCCGAAGGAAAATGAATGAATGAATGATGCTTGGTAACTGGTATGACACTTAAAAAACTAATTCATGCAATAAAATAACTAAAAACAAAATAGCACATATTTCTCTATATTTCAACTTAATGCGAAATTACAGAAGCCACCCTGCTGAAAAATCCAGCTTAAACCAGCCTAGGCTGGTTGGCTGGTTTTAGCTGGTCGTCCAGGCTGGTTTTAGAGGGGTTTTAGCCATTTCCAGGCTGGTTTCAAGCCATGTCCAGCCTGGTCTTAGCTGGTCAGGCTGGGAGATGACCAGCTAAAACCAGCTTGACCAGCCTAGCCAGGCTGGGAGCCCAGCCAAAACCAGCTATGTCCAGTTTAAACCAGGCTAGTCAAGCTGGTTTTAGCTGGATTTAGCAGGTCATTTTCCAGCCTGACCAGCTAAGACCAGGCTGGAAATGGCTGGAAACCAGCCTGGAATTGGCCAAAACCCCTCTAAAAACAGCCTGGTCAACCAGCTAAAACCTGCCAACCAGCCTAGGCTGGTTTAAGCTGGATTTTTCAGCAGGGCACACATTATATTGTTTTCTTCATATAAAATTTTCAACTGATTTCTTATGATGACATTTTCTAGTGGTCTTAACATGTTCCTTTCTCATGATCAGATCATTAGCTATGTTTCCATCCACCTATTTTTAGCGCATTTTGCATATGCGCATAAAAACTTGTTGATGGAAACGCCATGATGCGCATAAATTTTAAAGATGCGCATAAAAACGTATGCGCATAACTGAGTAGGATAAACTTTTTATTCGATAAGAAAAGATGCGCGTAAACTACGATGGAAACATTTTTACCGCACTAATTTCAATATGCGCATTAAAAAAAGGTCATGTGATTTTGTGATAAGAGATCATGTGATGATGAAAATGTGTGTAAATGGACAAAGCAGCAGGCTGAACACTGTAAACCATCTAGACTGTTGTTTTGGTCATTCTAAAACGTCTTACTGTTTAAGTATTAATGTTATAATAATAATGACCTCCAGAATCAAGAGTGTCTGTGCTCCGCGTCTTACACCTTCAAACGCCACCGCACGTTCACTGCGTGCCAGGATATTAAATGAATGAAGTCATTTATTAAATGAAGAAAAGATTGACGCAGTTTCTCCTACTGCAGCAAATTCAGTTTTTACTGTTGATATTTTGGCAATAGTTAACTTTTACTCGCACACCTTTTATGCGATAATTCAGTTTTGCGCATAAAGTTCATTCGCATTTTTAGATGGAAACATAGCTATTGACAGCATGTAGTCTTTTTTTTATTGCTTAGTGTAGTTCTTCAACATCAACGAAGAAACTGGGGCCTCATTTATAAAATATTGAGCGGAAACCATTCTAAATTAAAGTCAGTGTGTGAAGAGTGGGAGAAGAGGGTTGCATTGACAATCCAACACAATGGGCAGCACATTGAACACATTTTATAAGTGGTCAGAAACTTGTAAATAACTCATGAAAGAACAAAGTTACGTTAAAATCAAGCACACCATTATTTTTCTTGTGAAATTCCCAATAGGTTTGATGTGCCAAATGACCCTCTTCCTACTGAAAAAACAAAAGTTGGATCCAAGATGGCCGACTTCAAAATGGCCACCATGGTCACCACCCATCTTGAAAAGTTTGCCCCCTCACATAGGCTGTTTCTCAATTCCAAGAACGCAGAGAACGGACTTGCGTTCTTGTGGAGAGCGGTCTTGCCAGGTGTCCTCGGAACAACGAACTCAGGAGACCACGAGGGCAGAGAATGCGTCCTTTGAGAAATGGGTTGCTGCGTTCTTCCTGATGGTCACATGACCGTCACATGTTTTAAATAGTAAATTATTTAAACATTACAGCATTCATACAACGATTTACTGTTTCCCCCCTCTTCAAAATATATACTTTGCATAAAAACATTATAAATATGTTCTGCACAATATAAATAAAACAGATTTTAATACGAATTTCAGCAAACAAACAACCCTTAATGTGTTTATTCCTTTATTAAGATATCCCTGTTAATTTTTACTTTCACCGTTTTATTTAGGGACAGTCCTGAGGTAAATAAGTGATATCTCTGAACTTTAATAATACATTTTTTAAAAATGCTGCGCTTCCCACCTCCAGTCGCAATGACTTCTGGGACTTCCAGAGCGAGTTCGCTGCTCAAGTCTGCATCAGTGCGTCCTCGATATCAAGAACACATCCGGGAAGTTTCACGCGTCCTCCGTACTTGCGGTCTTGAGTATTGGAACTGAACTTAGGCAGCTGATGATGACGTTGCACGAGAACACGAGGACGCAAGACCGCTGATGAACGCATGTTGAGAAACAGCCATATACTAATGTGCCACAAACAGAACACTAATATCACCAACCATTCCCATTTTATTAAGGTACATCCATATAAATGGCCCACCCTGTACAGCCTGCGACCATTTGGTCACATTCACCACCTCAAGACACTGCTGCCTCTTGTAAATCCATGCTTTTGAAAACAATTGCCAAAAGTATGCTAATGTTACGGTAAGACAATCTTCATTTGTATCATTCACATGACAGCATCTGTATAACATCTGTATTTAGACCGTCTGACTATCAGATTAGGACACGAGCGACTTATAAACAGATTTAGTATCATGCCTGTTCCATTAATTCTATTTCTGTGCTGTACTTTCTGGCACCACACAAAATGTGGAACACGACCCTGATGGAAGACAAATCTAATCTGGCCGAGAGTGTGTGTGTGTGTGTGTGTGTGTCTCACCGCGGTGTGGCCGGGTTGGAGCGTGGTACAGTAATGCTCTCTGTGCACTTGCAGGATGATGCTGAGTAACTGCTGCGCACAGACGAGTCCCCGTGTGTGTGCCGAGTGCTGCTTGGGGCTGCAGGCCTTCTGTCACACACACATAAACACACACAGAAGACAGCTGAGCTCTGACGTCCGTATCAAACACACTGTCACACTGCGAAACTGGATGTGCTTTGAAGGAATTCACTTTACTGGCACTGAGCAAGTCAATCTCAGCATTATTATTTAAAAAAACAAAAGGTTTAGCATTACCTGCGGGATCCTGCAGATGGCCGGCGGGTCGCTGGGAGGGACATGGATGCAGAAGGACACCTTGTAAAGGATTATTACAAGGATTCCTCAGGAGAGATCTCTCTAGGACACACAAAACCACAGAGTGTTAAAAGGGACCTGCTATGCCCCTTTGTACAAGATGTAAAATAAGTCTCTGATGTCCCTAAAGCAGGGGTCTCAAATTCAAATTAAGGCTGATTTATACTTCTGCGTCGAACACCGGCGTATGCTACGGCGCTGACGCATAGCCCTTCGCCATGGCCGTCGCCGACGTGCACCTCTCAAAAAATGTAACTACACGTCGCAACAACGCGTAGCGCAAGCTCTGTGACTGGTCAGCTTGGTAGCGCTGACGAGTCGGGGCGGGACCGAGAGCCGTGCAAATGGCGCGAACCCAATGTAGCGATTGTTTACAAGTGTGGAGTCCCGTGAAAGAGCTCCGGATGGAAAGTTTTGTTTTGTGTTTACCTCATAGTTAAAGTTGCTGCACGTCCGCCGGTTCCTGCCTCAAAATGAGCGAGTTTGAGCCACTTGTACATCCCGGAAGTGTTCAGGAAAATCAAAACAGCAGCGAAGAAACTCGACACAGAGGAACATTTACACCTCACTGCCAACTAGCGTTTCGGAAGTGTTAATGCAGACCAACAGAGACAGCGCGCAGAAGTATAAATGCACAGCCACGCGCGTTGCCTGCGCCGTGGGTTACGCCGGTCACTTGACGCAGAAGTATAAATCAGGCTTTAGCGGGCACCATGTCAGTGACTGACAATTCATAGGAGGGCTGTTTTAACATTTAAGTACAAGAAAAAAGTGGAAACCTGATGTAATCGATGCACTCAGACTCAGAGGTTCTCAAGGTGAATGAGTACCTTGGCCCTAAGGGTCAAACAACAAAAAATAAGGTCCAGAATCTTGGTGTGATTCTGGAGTTTCAGTAGTCAAAGCAGTGGCTGAGCATACTATCATCTCAAAAACATTGCAGGAATCAGATGCTTTGTTTCCAGTGAAGACTTAGAGAAACTTGTTCATGCTTTTATCAGCAGCAGAGTGGATTACTGTAACGGCCTCTTCACTGGCCTTCCCAAAAAGACAGTCAGACAGTTGCAGCTCATCCAGAACGCTGCGGCCAGGATTCTGACCAGAACCAGTAAGTCAAAGCACATCACACCTGTCCTCAGGTCTTTACACTGGCTCCCAGTCACATTCAGAATAAATTTAAAGTATTATTACTCGTCTATAAATCACTAAATGGCCTAGAACTTCAATACAGTACAGATATGCTCTCTGAATACAAACCTCACAGATCACTCAGATCTTTAGGATGATATAAACTAGAAATTCCAAGAGTTCAGTCAAAGCAGGGTGAATCGGCGTTAAGCTATTACAACCCTCGCTGCTGGAATCAGCTTCCAGAAATGATTTGATGTGCTCCAACATTAGGCACATTCAAATCAAACTGAAAACACATCTGTTTAGCTGTGCCTTTACTGAATGGGCACTGTGCTGCATCCCACAGATCGCACTATTATTTAAAAAAAAGTTTTAACATTTTTTTAATGTGTTTTTATATTATTTGTCTTTATTTTTTCTGATATACCTGTTTATTTTTTTATATACGTGTTTTATTCCTGTTTATGTGAAGCACTTTGAATTGCCACAGTGTATGAAATGTGCTATAGAAATAAACTTGCCTTGCCTTTCACAGAGTATCAAAGCTTCCTCTTTTTGTTTCTTGTTGTACATATTGAAGGGGAAGTTTAAATTGCTATGAAAATACTACAATTTAATAATAATGGGCATAATAATAATAATTATTGTTGCTTAACCAAAAGTTTAACAGATAGACGGCAGAAAGCAATTCGGGTAACTTTATTGACTTTACTGGCTATATATATATATATATATATATATATATATATATATATATATATATATATATATATATATATATATATATATATATATATTTACCTTTAGCCAGCATTAAAACTTTACTAATGTACATTTTATACAAATCTTAATATGCATATGAGGAAATCTATTAGTAAGACCATTTGAATTAAATATGAGCAAAATTATCATATTTACACCACCAGCATAACATGGAGAAGTGTTTGTCCAACAAAATACAGGCGGTAAAAAATTGATTATAATCAAATGACCCTTGAATAATTACAAAAATGAAAAAAAAAAAATAGAGTACTTATGGACAAATATTTCAATGTTTAAATCAGCCCCCGAAATAATCAGCATGTGTGACCGCACACTGAGAGAAACTGAAAGTAACTTGAATATATAGGTCATACTACTATACTACATATGGGTTTAGGTAGTAGGCAGTTTTCGGTTAAAATGAGGTATTTGGCTTTACTTTTAGACTAGTTTATTGAGGCAAAAGTCAGTCTGTTCTTTGTAGATAGATAGATTCATCTTCAATGCCTCCTCCTTCATTCTTCCCCAGACATGCTCAATAATGTTCATGTCTGGTGACCAGACTGGCCAATCCTGGATCACCTTGACCTTCTTTACCTTTGAAGAACTTTGATGTGGAGGTTGATGTATGAGCTGCTGGAGAGTTTGCCTTCTCCTGTGGTTTGTAATGTAATGGGCAGCACAAATGTCTTGATGCCTCAGGCTGTTGATGTTGCCATCCACTCTGCAGATCTCTCGCACGCCCCCATACTGAATGTAACCCCAAACCATGGTTTTTCCTTCATCAAACTTGACTGATTTTTGTGAGAATCTTAGGTCCATACGGGCTCCAATAGGTCTTCTGCAGTATTTGTGATGATTGGGATGCAGTTCAACAGATGATTCATGGAGAAAAATCTACCTTTAGCCACTTTCCCAAATGATCAACTAGAAGTCAAGTTATTATTTGTTGCTCTTACAACCCTGATCGACAACAAGACTTCTGTCAGGTAGTGTACAACCAAGGATGAATAAATTATGGGGTAAATGTCATTTTTGGGTGAACTATTAATTTAAATGGACAAAAATAATGGTTCAGAATCTCAATCTGGCTTGTTTTCATTCAAATAACGTTTTAAATTAACATTAAAATATATTTGAAAGCGATCAAATGCTTTGTCAGTATATGCAATAGGTGACACTTTAGCAGTATGAATAACTATAGTACATTTAAAAATCTGGGTATATTTAATTCATACTCTAAAGACAATGGTGTGTATTATTGTTACATTAGATTTTTTCATGCACTTTCTGTAATAGTTTTGTGTACTAAATAGTTGAATTTGATATCATTTCTGCTGTATTTGTCCTATTGTTTATAAAGTCCAGTTCAGTTTTGGCTGAACTTTAAGTTGCCGTGCTGGCCATTTGACAGCAGCAAACACACATTTATTGAGAGACTCTGTAACTTCACATCCCACTACAATACCAAATCCATAAAGACACATGCCAGACAATATTAGATTTGCACGGACGCTAAACTGAAACCGACAGAAAGCATTTCATTCAGGGTGCACATGACTCAGAGGAAAACAAACGCTTATGTAAACCAAGCATTCAGCACAATGTACAACATAAACTGGGCAAACACACTCACACAAGATAGCACTGAAGGATTGTTTCACACTTTGCACTGAGCTCTTCACACACTCACAGACAGAGATTGTTTCTGCAGTGCATAAAACAGTGACATGAGTGACAAGAGTGTGTGTGTGTGGGTGTGACTGATGTAACAGTCTGACAAAGCTGGTGTGAACTATGAGATTCATCTGCTTCTGCTTTATGTTAAATGCTCAAAATATCTAACCTTAAATGCCCAAGACTCTCCTCAGGCCTCTTTGAAGTGTTAATAGAAAGCAGTTTTGCTATTATAAAGTTGAAGACTAAATTAATTAGGCGCCCACATGAAAATGTCCTATAGTCATTTAGTAAATACTTTAGTGTTTTTTAACCATACTGACACTGACAGCTCCAATAGAGATAGATATGTTGCACAATCAGCTAACATGTTGCTTCAATTGGTTTTTATGTATGGGTGATATATACAGTGCATCTGGAAAGTATTGATAGCGCTTCACTTTTTCCACATTTGTTTATGTTACAGCCTTATTTCAAAATGAATTAAATTAAGTTATTACCTCACAATTCTACACACAATACCCCATAATGACAATGTGAAAAAATATTTTTTTTTGAAATTGTTGCAAATTTATAAATAAAAAAAAAAAACTGAAAAATCACATGTGCATCAGTATTCACAGCCTTTGCTCAATACTTTGTTGATGCACTTCTGGCAGCAAATACAGCCTCAAGTCTTGTTGAATATGATGCCACAAGCTTGGCACACCTGTCTTTGGGAATTTTTGCCCATTCCTCTTTGCAGTACCTCTCAAGCTCTATCAGGCTGGATGGGAAGCGACGGTGTACAGCCATTTTCAGACCTCTCCAGAGATGTTCAATAGGATTTAGGTCTGGGCTCTAGCTGGGCCACTCAAGGATATTCACTGAGTTGTTGTGAAGCCACTCCATTGATATTTTGGCGGTGTGCTTTGGGTCATTGTCCTGCTGAAAGATGAACCGTCGCCCCTGTCTCCCACTCTGAAGCAGGTTTTCATTCTGTCTCTGTACATTGCTGCATTCATCCTTCCCTCTATCCTGACTAGTCTTCCATTTCCTGCTGCTGAAAAACATCCCCACAGCATGATGCTGCATCTTGCATCCCTACAGTGAAGCATGGTGGTAGCCTGGTGATGAGCGGTGCCTGGTGTTCTCCAAACGTAACGCCTGGCATTCACTCCAAAGAGTTCAATTTTAGTCTCATCGGATCAGAGGATATTGTTTCTTATGGTCTGAGAATCCTTCAGATGCCTTTTGGCAAATTCCAAGCGGGGAGTGGCTTCCGTCTGGCCACTTTACCATACAGGTCTGATTTATGGATTGCTGCACAGATGGTTGTCCTTCTGTAAGGTTCTCCTCTCTCCACAGAAGAACTCTGGAGCTCAATCAGAGTGAATTCCTTTGTCTTCATGCTTGGTTTATGCGTTGACGTGCACTGTCAACCCTGGGACCTTATATAGACAGGCCTTTTCAAATCATGTCCAATCAACTGAATTGACCACAGGTGAACTCCGATGAAGCTGCTGAAACATCTCAAGAATGATCAGTGGAAACAGAATGTACCTGAGCTCAATTTAGAGCTTCACGGCAAAGGCTGTGAATACTGATGTATATGGGATTTTTTCAGGTTTTTTATTTTTAATAAATTTGCAACAATTTCAAAACTCTCTCACATTGTCATTATGGGGTATTGTGTATAGAATTTTGAGGAATCAAATGAATTTAATCCATTTTGGAATAAGGCTTTAACAGAAAAAAAATGGAAAAAGTGAAGCGCTATGAAGACTTTCTGGATGCTCTTTATTGCATCACCAAATATGAATGAGGTCATGTCCATGTGTTGTGTGATCAGTCCATATATTGGGGGTTAATACTAGATATAGCTGACTTTTTCCAGCCCAAAAGCTGTCGAAAACCCGCCAAAACGCACAAAAAAAAAAAAAAAAAAAACGCCCAAAATATTAGATTAACATTTTATTTCAATTTATTTAAATCAAAATTAACCTAGTTACTCTGTCATAATTTTACCCATGTATGTAATAAATTAAAATAAAATATGAATCTAATATATACAGCAACCATCGCCGGCAGTCATAGAGCCACAACATAACCAGGTCTCATCACTGCCCCTCTCACCCACACACTGCAGTTAATGTTAGAGTAATGGGGTATAAATTCATCCTACAGTTGAAACCAGAAGTTTACATACACTGTATAAAAAGCCACATAACCATTTTTTTAAATGTCAGATGTTAAATGTGACTAAACTTTTTCTCTTTTAGGTAAGTTCGGATTATCATTTTATTAGTTTTTTTGCTTAATAGCAGATATGAGTGTGTATGGGTGTTTCCCAGTGATGGGTTGCGGCTGGAAGGGCAGGAATGGGTTGCGGCTCTCTGTGGCGACCCCTGATCAATAAAGGGACCAAGCCGACAAGAAAATGAATGAATGTTTGTTGCATCAAATTGTAGGAAATATTTTTGTTGCATCAATAAGTGTGATTTTGATCATCATCCAATAAGCGAATACAGCAAAGACTAGTGTTTAAAATGTAATTAAAATGCAGTATTTGAGCATCATAATTGAATAGAAATTAGGAAGAATAACTGGAAAAAGAGGGCAACACGATGGCGCAGTGGGTATCATGTTTGCCTCACAGCAACGTCGCGGGTTCGACCCTCGGCTGGGTCAGTAGGCATTTCTGTGTGGAGTTTGCATGTTCTACCCATGTTGGCGTGGGTTTCCTCTGGCTGCTCCGGTTTCCCCCACAAGTCCAAAGACTTGTGGTACAGGTGCATTGGGTAAGCTAAACTTGTCCCTAGAGTATGTGTGTGAATGAGAGTGTATGGGTGTTTCCCAGTGATGAGTTGCAGCTAGAAGGGCTTAAAACATGTGCTGTAAGTTGGGGGTTCATTCCGCTGTGGCGACCCCAGAATAATAATGGGACCAGGCCAAAAATAAAATTAATGAATGAGTATAGTGGTTACACATTCAATAATACTTGTCTCTGAGCACATTTTAACAGCTGCAGGTCAGTACGGTGTGTGCAAAACCCACATATTCAATCACATATTCATAATCATCACTGAAAAAAAGCACTGAAGGGATTTTTTTGCATCCCCATTTGAAATATCTGGGACATATCCCTCGTTAATTTCTGCCCCAGGATTGAACTGCAACACATCACAGACAAAGATGTAAACAATTTTCTTTAGGAGGGTAAAACAACAATCTGATTGCCAACTTTCATGGTTTCAGGACGGTTGGCGGGAGCAGGCCATGACGTCACGCCCCTCCAAATACGCTGCAGGTGAATCTTCCGTTGATAGTAAGGGGGACCGGCGGTCTTATATAACAGTATCTGATATCAGCAGAATATAATACACTGTCTGAGACTGAAACACTGCGGCAACAGTGCGTGACTGACTTTTGACAAGCTCGAATTATATAAAAAAGCCCAGTCTGCAGAAAGTGACGCGGAGACGCGCATGATGAAGAGCATGGAGCACTTGTCATAACATTACAGTCGAGTTTAAGAAAGAGGAGAACTATTTACGGAAATAGATAGACGTCACTTACAGCCTGAGGTTTTCCGTGCTCTGCAGTCTCCCGGTGAAGTTTGTTCACGGGTGTTTTTGCTGGTCGAGTCCATTTCTCCGCCCGGGTCGCAGAATCATACGGACGGAGGCTGCTGCTGATGCTGAGAGCGCGCTCCAGACCTGCGAAAGCATTGCGTGACGCTGCGACGCCGTTTCTTAAAGGGACAGGAACCAAATGTTGGAAGAAAAAATAAAGCTGTGGCATATCACGCATCCTAGACTGAGATAGTACGCATCTTTGATAGAGATAGTGTTAGGAGGATTATGAATGGTTAACCCTTGTGTGCTGTTAGGGATGTTCTTACCCACTCTGCTGTGATTTTAGTCTTAATTTGGCCACAAATTTCTCTGTTTTAGCAAATGGAATGCTTTTTGGTGGAAAATCTTATTTTGGCAAAATTTTTGAGAAAATGCTTTGAAGAAAATAACCAACAATACACTCTAGGTGGCTGTTTTTGCAAAGTAAATCAAGCATTCTTTTATTATTGCTTGTTTTCTCTGTTGGGAACAGGTAAAATTTGTACAGTTGATCATCCCCATACATCATCCCGTCCCTTATTCCTACTATAAAGCAATGCATTCACTACAAAATATGTCACTACACATTATAACAGAAGGTACAGTAGAAGTCAGAATTATTAGCCCCTCTTTAATTTTAAAAAAAAAAAAAATTTCCCAAATGATGTTTAACAGAGCAAGGAATTTTTTACAGTATGCCTGATAATATTTTTTCTTCTGGAGAAAGTCTTATTTTGGCTAGAATAAAAGCAGTTTTACATTTTTTTAAACACCATTTTAAGGACAAAATTATTAGCCCCTTTTTTTCGATAGTCTACAAAACAAACCATCGTTATACAATGTCTTAAATATATACAATTATAATGTCTATATATATACAATTATAATTGTATATATATTATATACAATTATAATTGTATATAATACAATTATACAATGTCCCTAACCTGCCTAGTTAACCTAATTAACCTAGTTAAGCCTTTAAAAGTCCCTTTAAGCTGTATAGAACTGTCTTGAAAATTATCTAGTCAAATATAATTTACTTTCATCAAGGCAAAGACAAAATAAATCAGTTATTAGAGATGAGTTATTAAAACTATTATGTTTAGAAATCTGTTCTCCGTTTAACAGAAATAGGGGGAAAAATAAACAGGGGGGGGGGGGGGGGGGGGGGGGCGAATAATTCTGACTAACTATATAGTGTATGTGCCCAGTGTTAAAGGGACAAAAAAAAATCTTTTTTGCCCATTCACTTGTTCAAAACCTTTTTGAATTTCTTTCTTCTGTTGAACATAAAAGAAGATATTTAGAAAATCCTGGTTGCTGGCTCCCTTTGACTTCTTCAGTATTTTTGTTTTCCGTCGATAGGTTAGAGCAGCCAGCATTCTTCAAAATATCTTCTTTTGTGTTCAACAGAAGAAAAAATCTCATAAAGGTTTAATTAAAACTACATAAGCATGAAAATTACCTATTAATCTGTTTTGGGTAAACAAAGAAGATTTAAAACTACCAGCCACTTTATTAGGTACACCTTACTAGTACCAGGTTGGACCCCCTTTTGCCTTCATAACTGCCTTAATCCTTTGTGGCATAAATTTAACAAGATACTGTAAATATTCATCAGAGACTTTGCTCCATATTAACATGATAGCATCACGCAACTGCTGCAGTTTTGTCTGCTATATATCCATGATGCAAATCTTTCGTTCCACCACATCCCAAAGGTGCTCAATTGGATTGAGAACTGGTGACTGTGGAGGCCATTTGAGTACAGGTAACGCATTGTCATGTTCAAGAAACCAGTCTGAGATGATTCACGCTTTACGACATGGAGCGTTGTCCTGCTGGAAGTAGCCATCAGAAGATGGGTACACTGTGGTCAGAAAGGGATGGATATGGTCAGCAACAATACTCAGGTAGGCTGTGGCGTTGACACAATGCTTAATTGGTACTAATAGGCCCAAAGTGTGCCAAGAAAAATATCCCCCACACCATTACACCACCACCAGCAGCCTGAACCGTTAATACAATGCAAAATGGATCCATGCTTTCATGTTGTTGACCCCAAATTCTGACCCTACCATCCGAGTGTCACAGCAGAAATCGAGACTCATCAGACCAGGCAACATTTTTTCAATCTTCTATTGTGCAATTTTGGTGAGCCTGTGTGAATTGTAGCCTCAGTTTCCTGTTCTTAGCTGACAGGAGTGGCACCCACTGTGGTCTTCGGCTGCTGTAGCCCATCCGCCTCAAGGTTGAACGTGATGTGTGTTCAGAGATGCTCTTCGGCATACATTGGTTGTAACGCGTGCTTATTTACGTTGCCGCTCACTGGATGTTTTCTCTTTTTCTGACCATTCTTTGTAAACCCTAGAGATGGTTGTGCATGAAAATCTTAGTAGATCAGCAGTTTCTGAAACACTCAGACCAGCCCTTCTGGCACCAACAATCATGCCACATTCAAAGTCACTTAAATCACCTTTCTTCCTCATTCTGATGCTCATTTTAATCAGCAGCAGGTCGTCTTGACCATGCCTAAATGCATTGAGTTGCTGCCATGTGATTTGCTCATTAGAAATTTGCGTTAATGTGCAGTTTGACAGGTGTACCTAATAAAGTGTATTGTCTTTGAGAAAGTATCGCATAGATTGAAATAATACAAGAGTAATATTTTTAACTTTTGCAAAATTTATTAATTTCATTTATCCTTTAATGTTTTTTAAAGACAGTGAAAAAAGCAAACAGATCATAGTAACGAACACATAGTAGAACTCTATTACTACTTTACAACCTATTACGGCTTAAGTTTCAAAGGAATGAACAAATGTTGGTCAGTTTAATTCATTCAACTACTTAAACTGAATGATAAAAATCAAATCATATTAGTGACCATTTCATATGCAGACAACATACTGGGCTGCTTGCTGCTCTACACTTCTTCTCTACCACAGCTCAACCCACTGTTTTAGAAACACCACACAGATGCATGTCATTGTTTTGAACGCTTCTCCATAGGGATTCATAACAAATCGACTTTTTTTTTTGACAGAAATCCATCAAAATTACTTTCAACCAAGAAGACATGCGAGACCAAAATCAAACTCACAAATGTTTTTCTCCACTGCTGCATGTCTAGCTGCTCTAGATGGAGTGAAAGAGAGGCCCAGGTGTGGCGATGATGTCACTGTATGGGGCGCTCTGATGAAGGTTGAGGAATTGTTGCTTTCTTAACACAAGCATGCAGAAAAATAAGGCTGCCACGTATGAACGGCTGCCGCTCTCACATAAAGCATGAAGACTGTACACTGCATCGGGAGAAGAGTCTTGACTCTGAAGAAAAAGGAAAAGTTAGTGTAAGGTAAATGCTAAAATTGAGGCGTTTCTTCAAGCACATTATCCACAACACAAATGTTAATGCTCCTTTCAGGAGGGTAAACCTTTTTAAAAGGATCTTCTAAGGGGCACAATTTTAGCAATCACATGTACTTTGCCAACACAAGTTACCCAAATATCTTTCACACATATATATTAACTTGATAATATTCCATACACTTGACATATCAACATGCTGCATCCATACATCTCTGCAATGACTCAAATCACTTTTTAATAAAGTCATCTGGAATGACAAAAAAAACGTTCTTGCAGGACTCCCAGAGTTCATCAAGATTCTTTGTATTCTTCTTTAATACCCCCTCCTTCATCTTACCCCAGACATATCAATAACATTCATGCCTGGGGACTGGGTTGGCCAATCCTGAAGCATCTTGAGGGTTACAATTTTAGCAATCAAATGGACTTTGCCTATAAATGTTACCCAAATATTTAGACATTTTAACTTGCTAATTTTCCATACACTTGACATATCAACACATTTTTAAACATAATATAATAAAATAATCAATTTTGAATTAATTTTATATTTGCCAAAATGACAGTACACAATATTTTTACTTGTTATATTGTAAGATACTTGTATTAAGCTTAATTTTTTTATATTGTGTATGGCTCCCATGAGCTTGAAGGACTGCATCCATACATCTCTGCAATGAATCAAATACATTTTTAATAAAGTCGTCGGAACGGCAAAGAAAGCGTTCTAGCAGGACTCACAGAGATCATCAGAATTCATCATTAATGCCTCCTCCTTCATTTTGAACAGGACATGCTTAATAATGTTCATAACGGGTAACTGGGTTGGCCAATCCTGAAGCATCTTGAGGGGTACAATTTTAGCAATCAAATGGACTTTGCCTATACAAGTTACCCAAATATCTTATATATAGACATTTCAATTTGCTAATATTCCATACACTTGACATGTCAACACATTTCTAAACAATATAATGAATAACCAATTTTGAATTAATTTTCTTTGCCACAATGACAGTACACAATATTTTACTAGTTATATTGTACAATACTAGTATTAAGCTTAAAGTGCAATTTAAAGAGTCAACTAGGGTAATTACACTAACTACGCAAGTTTGCCTGATTAGGCATATCATTGGCAGGGCCAGACAAAATCTGTAGACATTTGTTTGCTATTTCTGCACTGAATTTTGTAAATAATCTGCAGATTTATGTGAAATCATTTTGAGAGTATAGTGACTAAAAAAAACATTTTAAATAGAAAAAAAAATAAAACTGTAACTTTTAAGTTTTGCAATGCAAATCCAAGCTTGTTTTGTAAACAAAGCAAATCTCTCTTATAATATATCTACATAAATATATCTACATTTGACATAAATCACACATGCACACATATGTAAATCATATACACGCATTCTCATAAGTAAATAAATAGATTCAACAAAGCGCTAAAAAATCTGCAGGTATCTAGATTGCATGTGGGCCTCCTCATTGGACAACCGTCATTTTTTCTTGTTCCAATCAAAAAATATTTATTATGGGGCTAATAATATAAACCTTTGGTGTGACATTAAAATGTGTTTAAACTATTTTATCTAACTTTTGCTGACATGTTTAAAACTGTTGATACACTCCAGGTCTAATATATTAAACTGTTCCAATTCAGAAAAGCTTTTTAATGTGTAAACCCATTACTAGCAGGAAAACCCGTACAGACCCAACACTCAGAAAGTGAATGAAGTCAAGTGAAACTGACTGGAACTAGTGCTTTCAGACAACTCTTGCCATGTCTGTGTATTATAATACATCATGCAGTCTGGGAACAGGCTGTAGGTGTGTCGCAAACAATCAGGTCTCTCAGACCACACGAGATCTCAAATCATACAAACTACATAGTATATACACTCACAGGATACTTTATGAGGTACACCAGTTCATCTGCTTGTTAATGTTAATGGGTTCAGAGACTTTAAGCTGAAGCAACCTTGGGTTTATCAGCAGGACAATGATCCAAATTACACCACTACAGAGTGGCTGAAGAAAATCAAATAATGGCTTTGGAGTGGCCTAGTCAAAGTCCTGACCTGAATCTAATTGAGATGCTATGGCATGACCTTAAAAAGGTGGTTAATGCAAAAACATTCTGTGCTTTAACATGACCTAGAACTGCTACTGTGAGCAGTGCCCAACAAATGTGTGTGTGATTGAGTCTATACCCTTTATCCATACTACAGCTGCTCCACAAGCCAGGCCCTTTAAATACCAACAATCCCACATACATTAGTTTTCCCTTATTTCTTACTTTGAGGGCCTGGAGGAGATCGTGTGCCCGACTGGTCATTCTTCTGTCCTCCAAATCCTGGCTGCCCAGAACTGACTGCAAACAAAGGTAAGGGGTCAAATGTTCTGCTGATCCACCGCTTTTTTAGTACAATTATTTGATAAAGAAGTGGAAGATTTAAAAAAAAAACAGCATTCATTCAATATTTAGTAACATTAGAAAAGTCTTTAGTCATGTTTGATCAATTTAATGTATTCTTACAGTTGCTATCTCAGTGCACAGAGTTCAATAAATGATGCTTAAACTTATTTATGACTTTCATATTCATTATTATTGATTAGTTGTGGCATGTCAGTTTAATTCGTTTAGAAAACACACCAGGTTCTCCTGTTTTGTGCGTGGTGGAGTGTTTGGCATTACTTGTGTTTTTGTCACCAGTGGGGTTTCCCTCGTCTCTACAGATGGATGACTGAGCGTGGAGATCTCAGACTGAGGCTCTGGATATGACACCTCCAACCTACTCTCCTGCTATGACCAAGAGGGAATGAGAAGGGGTGAGAAAGCATCAAAGTTTAGGATTAGTTACACTCTGACTCAAAATTATGATCTTGCACAAATTAAAAGGCACAATGTGAAATTTTCTCCACTAGAGGGCGCATATTCACAACAAACATGAACATGACATGAACCAGAAGCTGAGGCTGTTTTTCTCTCTCCATATTATGACACAGTTTCAAGATAAGCGTAATAATAAATGAGAAAACAGTGGGCATGGCTTGTGTTTTCTACTGTGAGCTGATTGGATGTAGTAAAGCAGAGACTTCATTCAAAATGATCGGGAAATGGGTTTTAGATGAGATATTACAACCTAACAGACTTCTGCTCACCATTTCTGTTTGCTGAAAGTTGGAGGGGCGTGGTTAAGT
This sequence comes from Danio rerio, assembly GCF_052040795.2. NCBI lineage: Eukaryota > Metazoa > Chordata > Actinopteri > Cypriniformes > Danionidae > Danio > Danio rerio. Next base: position 56,548,694 of record NC_141028.1, on the reverse strand, counting down.
ATGTTAGCCACGCCCAATGCCTCAGACAGATGTAATCTGACAATTTAACCGAAAAACAAACAGGTAACAAGGGCAAACTATTTTTTTTTGTCCTTAATGACATGCACGGATGAATTGTTCACCATAAAACTAGCAATGTGAGCTAACAAAATCAATAAGGTTAGTTTTGATTTCATTTGCACTTTAAGCGCATGAGTATTTCTTACAATGGTGCTGTTCCAGGAAGGTGGAGGCTCTGGATGACAAACAGAATCTTCTAGAGTAGTGTCTGCATCTACTGGCTGTTCTTGAGCAACAGACTCTTGCAGTAAACTCCAGTCATCCATCACTGGCTGAACAGTGTCCTCTTCTACTGCTACAGGAACACATGCACACCAAACAAGATTAGATTAATCATATACAGATTAAGTCAGAATTATTAGCTCTCCTGAATATTTTCTTCCCCAATTTATGTTTAACAGTAAAAGATTTTAACACAATTTTAAACATAATAGTTTTAATAACTTATTTCTAATAACTGATTTCTTTTATCTTGCCATGATGAAAGTACATTATATTTGACTAGAAATTCTTCAAGATACTAGTATTCAGCTTAAAGTGACATTTAAAAGCTTAACTTGGTTAATTAGGTTAACTAGGCAAGTTAGGGTATTTAAATCCCTTCTATAAGGGATTGAATATACCGTAACTATATAAGGCAATTCTTTTTTATAAATATAATTCACAGGAGGGCTCATAATTTTGACTTCAACTGTATAATGCTGTTTATTTCATGATTGAACCCAACAAAATGTATCAGAATGCACAGATTGAGATTTCAGGCATTATTCTTAGAAACTCTACTTGACAGATTTTCATCACTGTTTTTCTGCCTGAAGCAGTGTAATTTCTTACCCTCTCTAGTTTGCTCCCTCATCTCTTCGGGGTCAGTCTGCTGTCTCGCTCCTCCCTTCAAGCCCTGTCTCCTAGGTGACACCTCAGAAGGGAACAGCTAGAGGAATGGAGGGAGAGGAGGTTTTCCCATAATGCACTGCCCTAATGCTACACTGACAGTATAATCATAGCTGTGCACCTCTCTGCAGAGCTCTGCTGCTATTTCAGCAGTGTGTGTGTGTGTGTGTGTGTGTGTGTGTGTGTGTGTGTGTGTGTGTGTCAAGGTAAATTTATTAAATAAAAACTAAATCTGAGACTAAAACTATTGGTCGAAAAACATCTTTGCTGACCGAAATGAAATTAAAAAATTCACAATAAATCAAAAACTGACTAAATGAAACTAAAAACAGTCATTGAAAAACTGAAATAAAACAAGAATTAGCACAAGTAAATTGTTTTCAGAGTTAAAAAGCACCTATTCTGTGGCAAAAAAATAAAATAAATAATAATAATGATAACCTGAACTGCAGCTGTTTAGAGAAACACCAGTAGCAAACACAAGTCAAGAGCATGATTATATATAGTGGGTAAGGAAAGTATTCAGACCCCTACATTTTTTCACTCTTTGTTATATTGCAGCCATTTGCTAAAATCATTTAAGTTTATTTTTCCTCATTAATGTACACACATTAATGTTGACGTTTTTGCAGAGTTATTAAAAAAGAAAAACTGAAATATCACATGGTCATGAGTATTCAGACCCTTTGCTGTGACAGATATTTTACTCAGGTGCTGTCCAATTTGATTGATCATCTATGAGATGCTTCTACACCTTCATTTGAGTTTAGCTGTTTGATAACATTGATTAAGAAAGCCACACACCCATATAAGACCTAACAGCTCCCAATGCATGTCAGAAATGAGAATCATGAGGTCAAAGGAAATGCCAGAAGAGCTCAGAGACAGAATTGTGGCAAGGCACAGATCTGGTCATGGTTGCAAAAAAAAAAAATCTGCTGCACTTTTGTTTTCTGAGAGCACAGCGGCCTCCATAATCCTTAAATGAAAGACATTTGGGATGACCAGAACCCTTTCTAGAGCTGGCTGCCTGGCCAAACCGAGCTATCAAGGAAGAGGAGCCTTGGTGAGAGAGGTAAAGAAGAAAGCAAAGATCACTGTGGCTGAGATCCAGAAATGCAGTCTGAAGAAAGTTGTAGAAGGTCAACCATCACTGCAGCCAGTCAAGCTTTATGGCAGAGTGGCCTGACACATGGAAGCCTGCATGGAGTTTGCTAAAAACAGCTGAAGGACTCCAAGATGGTGAGAATTTTTTATGATTTTCTGATCTGATGAGACCAAGTTAGAACTTTTTGGCCTTAATTCTTAATGGTGTGTGGCAAAAAACAAGGCCCTGCTCATTACCTATCCAATGTAGTCCCAACAGTGAAGCATGGAGGCAGCATCATGCTGGGGGGTTGTTTTTCAGCTCCAGAAACAGGATGACTGGTTGTAATCGAGGGAAAAGATGAATGTGGCCAAGTACAGGGTTATCCTGGATGAAAGCCTTTTCCAGAGTGCTCAAGACCTCAGACTGGGCTGAAGGGTTACCTTCCAACAAGGCAATGACCCTAAGCACACACTTAAAATAAAGAAAGAGTGTTTTTACAACAACTCTGACTGTTCTTGAATGCCCTGGTCAGAGCCCTGACTTAAACCCAATTGAGCATCTCTGGAGAGACCTAAAAATGGCTGTCCACCAATGTTTACCATCCAACCAGACAGAACTGGAGAGGATCTGCAAGGAGGAATGGAGGATCCCCAAATTCAGGTGTGAAAAAACTTGTTGCATCTTTCCCAAAAGACTGCAGGTTGTATTAGATCAAAAGGGGGCTTCTACTAAATACTGAGCAAATGGTCTGAATACTTAAGACCATGTGATATTTCAGTTTTTCATTTTTAATAACTCTGCAAAAATGTCAACAGCTCTGTGTTTTTCTGTCAATATGGGATGCTGTGTACATTAATGAGGAAAAAAATGAACTTAAATGATTCTTAGCAAAAGGCTTCAATATAACAAAGAGTGAAAAATTTAAGGGGGTCTGAATACTTTCTGTACCCACTGTTGAAAAACATATTTTCTATATAAACATAAAAGATGCATTGTATCTTTTCTTCATTTGATTTTTAATATGAGGACAATTGTCTGAATTCTTTATTATTTTTACTTTTATTCATTGAATTTGTATGGGCTAAGATTCAGTATCTGTTCAAACTTTATATTTTATGACTAAGAGGATCGCCTAACAGTTAATGTAAGTTGTGCAAATACGAATCGGTCGACACCTTATGTGCTCCATGAACACTGCTAAACTAGCATTATTTAAAATGATATCAAAAAACTAAATATATATGTTCTATACATGTTCGTGTTAAACTAATGACACAAACAGAAATTTACAGGGAATTTAATAATAGCACCAAAATAAAAACTAGTTTAAAATGCCAAACTAAAATAACTTTGGTGTGTGTACAGTTGAAGTCAGAATTATTCGTCCTACCTGTGATTTTTAGTTTTTTTCTTTTTCAAACATTTGCCAAATGATGTTTAGGCCCAATCCTAATTGTATTTTTGTTCCCCTACCCATTCCTCTTCCCCTTGGCCCTTACAACCGAGAGTTAAGGGGAAGGACTTCAAAATTTACCCCTAAGAATTGGGACAGCACTATAGCACCTGCACACGCCACCATATGTCATTGATATCTCTTGCTTCGTATCAGATCAGACGATCTTGACTGCTGGAGTGACTCCAGTTGTACTATTTTTTGATATTTATCTTCAGGAATTCACTAAGGGCATATATTACGTTATCATAACGATCTAATGTGGCAATAAGATTGTAACTGTACTGTGTTACACAGTGGCCATATTCATCAATGTAAACACAAAAAAACAACATTAATATTATAGCAGACACTGTAAAAAGCTCATTCCCAGCCATTAGACTTTTCTGACAGGGGATTCGAGTGTCAGAATGTTGTGGGAATGCAGTACAGGGGTTATGATTATGGATTATAGATTGCAAAATTTAGTTGTTTTTTTTAGCATTTTTTTAAAAGCATGACGGTAAAACACAGACGTGCTTATGAATATATTAAAACGTGCTTGTTTTTTGTAAAAATTCATAATAATGACAAAAAAAAAATGCTAATTTGTGGATCTCCTTACATCAGGGTTCAGCAATACTGCTGTTGTGGCTGGTGCATTCTGGGCTATTCACCCCTTCTCCTTAGCTAAACTAACGAGAATTAAGACACCCCTACCCCTTGACGCAAACGTGCAAAACGAGGGGGAGAGGTCAGGGGAAGGGATAAGGGGTAGAATTGGGATTGGGTCTTAACAGAGCAAGGTATTTCTCACAGTGTTTCTATAATATTTTTTCTTCTGGAGAAAGTGTTATTTGTTTTATTTCGGCTAGAATAAAAGCAGTTTTTAATATTTTAAAAATCATTTTAAGGTCAATATTATTAGCCTCCTTAAAGGAATATTTGTTTTCAATTGTCTACAGAACAAACCACTGTTATACAATGATTTGCCTAATTACCATAACTCGCCTAATTAACCTAGTTAAGCCTTTAAATGTCACTGTAAGCTGATTACTAGCATCTTGAAAAATATCTAGTCAATTACTATCTATTTCAGTATGGCAAATATAAAAGAAATCAGTTGTTAGAAATTAGTTATTAAGATTATTATGTTTAGAAATGTGTAGAAAAAAACTTATTTTCGTTAAGCAGAAATCGGAGAAAATGTATAATTCAGGAGGGTTATTAATTCTGACTTCAACTGTATGTGTGTGTGAGTGTTACCTGCTTTAAGTCAGGATGAAGAACAGGAAGGCAAAAGCTTGAGATCAGCTGCTTCACTCCTCCGCTCTCCCGCCACTCCATCAGCTGGCGAGTAGGCGGGGCAATCTCCAGCGGGGATAAAATGTCAGAGCAGTCCGCCAGCTGATCCCTGATGGCGCTGTTAGTTAGCTGCTTTGACCGGTCAATCACCAGCTTACGCTTCCTCACCTTCCTTTTCTTTGCTGAACAAGCTGAAGACGTTAGACCTGCCTATTAGTCCCATGTCTTCAAATGGGCTATTTGCACAGCAAGTGTTTTTCAGCCAAAGATAAACTCCCAGTAAAAGGTTTATGTGATTAATTTCAATTTTATTCGGGAAAAATTGAATTTAATGCAGTGCTTTTTCTCCGGTCTGAGACCCGCTTCATATTGTATATCTATCTGGCAGTGAATATCACTGATTTTTAAAGAAATCAGATCACAAACGTGGCAATGTTGTAATGGTGCGACAGTGCACCGGAAGTGCTTGGGCTGGCGGACTGAAAATATAAAAGACCCCATTGCAAGCCATTTCTAAACATATTTACTAGGTCTGCACAATATTTAGAAAAATCTAACATTGCAATATTTTGTTCTTCGGTGATATACACTCAACACCCACTTTATTGAACAATTTAAATTTAAATTTAAATCCTTAGACTCTGGTATTGTTCCTAGTTTGTGGAAAAAATCATTAATTGTTCCTGTTCCTAAGTTGGCGAGGCCCTCTGAGTACAATGATTTTAGACCGGTGGCATTAACATCTGTTATCATGAAATGTTTTGAGAAATGTGTGGTGTCCATTGTAAAATCAGAAGTTGCTAGTAATTTAGATCCTCTACAGTTTGCCTATAGGTATGGCAGAGGTACTGAAGATGCAGTTAATAGTATTTCGCACTTGATTCTTAAGCACTTAGACAATCCTAAAGCTTATGCTCGACTGCTTTTTATTGATTTTAGTTCCGCTTTTAATACGATCCAACCACATTTATTAATTGAAAAGATGGAACAGCTGAATATAAACCCATTCATATGCAAATGGTATTTCTCATTTTTAACAAACAGAACTCAGGTTGTCAAGGTTAAAAACATCTGTTCAGAGGAAAAGAACAGTAGTACTGGGGTTCCACAAGGCTGTGTCAGTTCACCTATTCTTTTTACACTTTTTACAAATGAATGTATAAGTAAGCATTCACAGAATTTTATTTTTAAATACTCTGATGACACAGCCATTTTAAGTTTACTTTATGAGAAGGATGATATTGGGGTTATATATCAGTCAGAAATTAGTCAGTTCATTGATTGGTGTGATAGAAATAAGCTAAAAATAAATACTAAGAAAACAGAAGAGATGGTATTTGACCCAAAGTGCATAGGTGACCATCGTCAAGTCGTTGTACATGATGATCCTATTACTCAGTCAGAAACCTATAAGTACTTGGGCATTCATATCGACAGTTCTTTCACATGGAAAACACACATTGATTGGGTTTGTTCTCGTTTACACCAGAGATTGTATTTTTTACGGAGGTTGCGTCTTTTTGGAGTCAACAAGAAGCTCATGATGCTGTTTTATAAAGCAGTTCTTGAAAGCATTGTCAGGTATGGCATTACAGTGTGGTTTGGCAACCTTTCTGTTCAGTGTAAATCTAAACTGATGCATCTCTTAAAGACAGCATGGAAAATTGTCGGGCACAATGAAAATTTTAATCCTCAAGTTTTATATGAGAACTGTGTCCTCAATCAGGTGGATAGGATTGTAAAGGATCCAACTCATTTTTTGTTTCCCCAGTACGAACTGCTTCCCTCTGGTAGAAGATATAGAGTCCCAAAGTGTAGGTTAAACCGTTACAAGAAATCCTTTGTACCTGTGTCAGTGGGTTTACTTAATAAGAGTATATCTTAATTGGCACCATAAATTTTGTAATTGTTGTATTTTATACTGTTTTTTATTGCTTGTTTTAGTGAGTGTCTGCAGCAATATGGCGATGCCCAAAACAAATCTCCTGTCAAGGACAATAAAGTTTTACTACTACTACTACTACTACTACTATTAGGTTCACTTGTCCAAATGCTTGTTAATGCAAATTTCTAATCAGCCAATCACATGGCAGCAACTCAATGCATTTAGACATGTAGACATCAGATCTTTTTGACCATGTCTACATGTCTAAATGCTTTGAGTTGCTGCCATGTGTTTGGCTGATTAGAAATTTGCGTTAACAAGCAGTTGGACAGGTGTACCTAATAAAGTGGCCAGTGAGTATATTATGCAGCCCTACTAAAAGCATTTAGAAATTTAATAAAGAAACAGATCCAATTAAAAAAGGCGTTTTATCCTTTTTATACCTAACAGTATTTAGGTACAGTAACTGGATAATACAAATAATTCAATAAAATGAATAGCTGTTGAAATAATGAAATAATGTTACAAATGGTACAATTTCTTATGCCTGAATAAAAATGTTTCAATCCAGACTCATATCTTGCCTTTTTTGAATGATCACATTGCAATAGCGATGCCTAAACGATATATTGTGCAGTCCTAATATTTACACTCAGAAAGGAATGTTAGCATGCAGCATGTACTACTATATTATGCTAGTCAATGTATGCATACACATCAGGAAATGGTGTTTATTTACCATCTCACAATATTAAATATTTAAATTTTAACCTTGTATCATGCAATTTTTTTTATATTTGGCAGTGCTACATAGATAAAAAAGATGGAAAACTGTAACACACATTACCTTTATTACATAATGGGATGCAGTATTCATCCCATGGCTACATTGCTAAAATGCTTTACTTACTTAGAGTGTTTGTCTTGTTTCTAGTCTAAATGTCTAAAAATGCCTAAATTAAGAAGCATTTTCTACACAAACAGAAAAATTAATGTCTTGTTTTCAGAAATAAGTCAAAATTAGGTGAGTTTTTCCTTTAAACAAGCCAAATAATGTGCCAATGGGGTGAGCTAAATAATGTTATTCCAAAGCGAAAACAATATTTTTACCATACCCTATTGCCAGATTATTTTGTTTGATATAAGGAAAAACTCACTTCATTTTGACTCATTTTTTGACTCATTATTTCTAAAAACAAGACAATATTTTTAGTGTCTAGAAAATGTTTCTTGATTTTGGGATTTTTAGATATTTAGACTAGAAATGAGACAAAAACTCATTTTTTTGCAGTGTATGTATTACACCATTTGCCAAATGCAAATAAAACCCTCAGAAAATGAATATGTGGGCACTGAGTACATCATGTACTCCAGTAGATGATTCATTATCATCCTTTGGCATGTAAAACCAACTGGTTGTCAACAGCACCCTCATGTGGCTTTACAAATCCAGCTAAAACTACACCGTTAAATGGATAACTGAGGGGTGTAGTGAGGCTAGATAAAATATTTCGGTTACTTCTCTAATTAATGCTGTTGAAGCCAAGTTTCAACAGCTTTTATGGATAAACTCTCCATTTTAAGAGATGCACATTACAGAACTAAGAGTTGCAAGTATAGGTCTGTCACAATAATCAATATATGGACTTATCGCAGAACACATGGATATGACCTCAATCATTTCTGGTGATGCAATATATATCGCCCATACATGAAAAACAATTCTAGCAGCATTTTAGCTGATGCAACATCTCTATCTCTATTGGAGGTGTCAGTACGGTTAAAAACACTATTGTATTTACTATAAATTACTTTAGTATATTTTCATGTGTGTGAAAATAGATCTGGTAGCAGATATTGCAGCCTCTGTTATTTTTCACCTGCACTTTTTTGTTAACATTTATTATTATTTATTTAGGATATGTGTTTTCACATTCTGACTCTAATCCCTAATTATTGAACTGTTAAAATGACTATATTTAAACTAAACATTCTTAAGAATAAAATATGATGTGTGTATTTGAGGAGTGTACTTGTATTGTAATGCTGTTATATTGTCATTCTGGCATTATATAATGAGTGGCATAAAATGGGCTTAAAATGACAATAATATCGTTTATCGCAATATATTTTGGTGCATTATATCGTACAACAAAAAACAGACATGGTGACAGGCCTATGCACATAACACAATTTTCACCAATGTTTGCTATTATTCAGAGTTAACACTCACGTGTGGCAGAAACAGGTGCAAGAGCAAAACCTTCGTCTTCGTTTACCAGGAAAGTGGTCTCAGTCACATCTGGACTGCTCCTTCCTTTTAAACAGGAAGTTTCTGGTTTCTCCGGTTCTTTGAGATAATGACACAATGGTAAATGTTAGATGTTGTAAGCCAAAAGAAATTCCTGCACCGATAACGTTACAATAACACAATTTAATCTGTTTACATAACAAATCCACATAACAAATTAGAGGTTCAACAATGCTTTAAAAATCTTTATTAGTTATGTATAACACTTATACAACTTGTTTAAAGAGCTAAAGTGACTTATTAAAACACACTTGCATATACAGTTGAAGTTAGAATTATTAGCCCCCCTGAATTAATAGCGCCCCTGTTTATTTATTTTTTTCCTAATTTCTGTTCTGGGTAGATTGTTTTAGCACATTTCTAAGTATAATAGTTTTAAAAACTTATTTCTAATAACTGATTTATTTTATCTTTTCCATGGTGACAGTAAATAATATTTTACTAGATATTTTTTAAGACACTTCTATACGGCTTAAAGTGACATTTAAAGGCTTAACTAGGTTAACAAGGTGAACAAGGCAGGTTAGGGTAATTAGTCAAGTTATTGTGTAACGATGGTTTGTTCTGTAGATTATCGGAAAAAAAAATTCGCTTAAAGGGGCTAATAATTTTGTCCCAAAAATGGTTTTTAAAAATTTAATAACTGCTTTTATTCTAGCCGAAATAAAACAAATAAGACTTTCTCCAGAAGAAAAAATATTATCAGACATACTGTGAAAATTTCATTGCTCTGCTAAAAATCATTTAGGAAATATTTAAAAAAGAAAATCAAAATCAAAAAGGGGCTAATAATTCTGACTTCAATAATATATTTGTTATTGAATGTTATATAAAAATATTTTTTATCATCATTTTGCCTCTTTACTTTATGCTAAATTGGAAAAATCTAAGTAATTAGTAAGTAATTACAATTAACTGTAACATTTACAGTGACTTAACGGCTATTTTGGATAACAGTAAGACTAATTTTTCAAGCGCACTGTAAATAAATAATTACAATTTACTGCAACTTACTGACAATGTTCAAAAGTCTATTGGTCCTCCCCACAAACACACACAACTACTATTGCTATTATTTTTTTATCAGCGTTTATTTATCCACCTTATTTTGATTTATTTATTTATTGCTACTTTTTTTCTTGTTTCTAGGTTATTGTTAGCTGGTGTATAGGTGTTTGTTGGACAAAAACTGGTAAGTGAATGACATTAATTTGCGTGAATACAAATTTAACTAATATAATTGTTACTATTGAAAAAATATACATACTAAAGAAACAAGGGGGATCATTAATTTATTTATTTTCCTTAGGCTTAGTCCTTTTATTCATCAGTGGTCACCACAGCGGAACGAACTGCCAACTTATCCAGCATATGTTTTTACACAGCGGATGCCCCTTCAGCTGCAACCCTGTACTGGGAAACATCCGTACACACTTATTTACGCTCATACACTACGGCCAATTTAGTCTATTCAATTGACCTATAGCGCATGTGTTTGGACTGTGGGGGAAACCAGAGCACCCGGAGGAAACTCACGCCATGCCAACACCACACAGAAACGCCACTTGACCAAGCCGGGACTCGAACCAGCGACCATCTTGCTGTGAGGCAACAGTGCTAACCACTGAGCTTCATTTTTTATATTTTATCAAACTTTTAAAAAGTTTAATCCATAAATGTGTATATCTGTATTTTATTATTTTATTTGGTTTGGAAATAAATATTAGTTTCACCACTTTGAACTCTTGTGAATATTTATTGTATACACCATCGGAGACCATATTCTTTTTCATAAATACTACAGTCAAATTTTATAAGTTACTTAACCTAAACTTTCATAAATGAGCTAAAAGAATATAAATGAATATATACTTATAAGTTAATTTATTAGAGTTTCCTCTAGGATTTTTTCTAGCTGTGGCAGCAGGTCTTTTACACAGAACTACCTATGGTGTTATTTCAATGACAAATGTCGTGAGTGCAGTATTACAAGTCGAGATCGCATTCATGTAATACGAGCATGAGAATCTCTTTGCTTGCGGCCCGATTTCTTCAGTTTGAGTACAAACATTTTGCACGGCCTCAAACATACGCTGCTCAAGTGCAGATTTTCTTGTCTGCTCTCAAATAAATGTTGCTAAAGTGCGATTTAGTGGGTTTATGTACAAGTATGACTCTGTCTCTTATTAGATTTGCTAGAAATATTTATGAATGTCTCCAATAAACCTACAGAGTGGCACTGACGCGTCCTGAAGTAAAGTGAAACGGCCATAAACTCCAGCAAGATAAAGTCATTACATGCAGAGCCATACACCATTATCAATAAAGTACAATTATGGAAATTATGTTCATCTCAACTAAAAGCTACGCTGTGTTTGCTAGCCTCCCTCATCTCGCACCTGTCAGTCAATCAGTCAGCATGTGTCCTTAAAGGGTAAAACAAATAACGCACAGCACTACTACGATTACAGAAAGGTTTGCGCTGTTATAATTCACTTACCTTTTATTACATTTTGGCTCGATTATAACCAGCTATTAAAAAAAGACAATGACTGAATGTTTTGAATGAGAAGCTGTAATTTTGAATTTTGATGTGGCGCTGTGCTATGGAAGAATGATAACTTAAATATAAACTTATATAAATGAGCTGAATTCTTGACATGTTTTTGGGACATCTTGATTATTTTATTTTCAATCCACTTAAATTTGTTAAGTTAACTTAATCAGTATGTGCTGCGACAACATGAATGAATTGTGTGGAACCCTGCATTTTATACAGTGTAATGAGAAGGAAATACAAAGGTGAATAAACCATGAACCAACAACAAATGATAAGCTGCCTGTTCACAGAGTCAAATGCAATGTGATGCGAAGATGAAGAAAACTAATGTATCATTACCTACTGCGTTGACAGCAGTTGGAGGAGGTGTAGCTGGCAATTCATTAAGAGAGTTTCCATTGAAATCAGACATCAGAGTGTCCTCAGCTGTATTCGCTATAATATCTTTAATAAAAAAGGGCACAATTAAAAATATTAATACAAAAACACAAATCACACAAAAGATTAAAGGTTATAAACATTTCATTATTTGTTTTTTATGACAGTAACAGTAAACATAAAAAACTTTTGTTTTCATGTGGATTTTTTAACATGAAATGCAAACAACAATTGATTAGTTGTTGATAATCCCTTAAATTAATCCATCATACCAATGGCCAATTAACCAGTTTTGGGGATTTACACCTACCTAACTTTAAATAGTAACAGTTCCTGACTCCAGTAAGCTACAAACACAGGAATCATTGGGAAGAAGCTTTACTGTAGTAAAAGGGGAAGTTACATGCTCAAAAATATGAAAAGTGATACATTATGAAGTCATGAGAAAAAAAATTGTATCGTGTTCAATATTTGTTTTTCCATAAACAAACACAGGAAAACATTAATGTAATGTCCTAGAAAAAATATGACTTGAAAGCCAAGTGTTTCAAGAGTTTATATGTCAAATTTGATGAAGATGACATGCAAAATGAGATTTCTGTAAAGTTTTCTGTGACTGTATCGGTGTTTCCACACTGTCAGAGGCATTTTCTCTAAAACTGACCTTCCCAAACTAAAACATTAACAGTTGCTGAATGATTTGGTCTACATTCACACTTTATGTATCTTTGGGAAAAAAAGACACTTTGGGCTTTATTATCCATCATCTAGAGTTTATAATGCTTAAAATGAGAAAAAGTGAACGATGCTTAAGAATGGATATCACTTATTTCCTTTAATATGCGCAATATTGCTTCTGGAAAGAAAATAATGCACTCAATAATTCTATTAAACTATTATTTATTCATTCACTCATTGTCCTCCCTTATTTATCAAGGGTTGTCATAGCGGAATAATCTCCAAATATTCCAGCGTATGTTTTACGCAGTGGATGTCCTTTCAGCCGCAACCCAGTACTGGGAAACTATTAAATTATTAGTCATTGATTTTTTTTTTAATAATGCTAGTTTTTTATTTACAGTAAAACCATTTTCTCATGGGTAAGGATGCATGTGATTTGAGAGTCATTTGCATATTGTACTGTAGCTAGTTGTTATCATTTTCGTATATCTACATGCATTTAGACGAAACTGCGGTGTGAACGCTTGGTTACATGTCAATAAGTAACTGATTTCTGTTTCAGCTTTAGCTTCTTGAACTGTAGTGGGCAGGGTGTTCCAAATACTGGAGAGCATTTGATTGGTCAGATGATTTGATGAGAAAGTGAAGTATTGGGTGCCATCATCAAATCAATGATTACACACACATCTTTTAATTGTGAATTCTGTCTATATTTTAGAGCACACTAGCCTATAGATAACCTTAACAGGGTTTCTGCAGCAAGTCAAATTTAAAACTTTTTGAGACTCTTTTAAGACCATTATGAATTAAATTGTAGACTTTTACAGGGTTAAACGCTATGGATTATTTGTAATGACGCGGTTGGGCCAATGGCATTGGGAAAAAATCTAAATGTAAACACATATTTTAATGTTTCAAAACAAAAGAACTCTAGTTGTATAAAGTTTTCAACACAATGTTATTATCATGAGAAATTGTGTAATTGTTTTTAGTTTTCTTTGCCTGATTAGGAAATGTGCTGCTAGTTGTGAATTGTATCTCTTTGTAATAAAAAACTTAAATAAATATATTTAGATGGATTGTTGGTGATTGGATGGATGCCAGCCCAATTGAGTAACTTTACTTGGAGAACTTTTAAAATGAAGACCTGTTTAAAATCATTAAGACCATCAGTACAACACAGTGAATTTACGACTTTTTTAGACCTAAAATTTAGTTTTTGAAACTTAAGACATTTTAAGTCTTTTTGAGACCTCGCAGACACCCTGCTTAAAGGGGTAGTTCACCCTCAAAAAACAAAATGACCTCATCATTTATTCTCCCTCGTGTGGTTTTAAACCTTTATGAGTTTCTTTCTTTTTTTAACTCAAAAGAAGATATTTTGACCAATTCAGTTTTTGGAACCCATTAACTTCCATAGCAGGAAAAGAAATTACTTTGGAAGTTAACAAGTCCCAACAAACCAGCATTCTTCAAAATATCTTCTTTTGTGTTTAACAGAAGAAAGAAACTCACGACATAATCATAATTGTTGGCTGAACTTTCCATTTAGGACAAACTTACTAACATATTAACTTTTGATTTTGGGTCTTTTAAATATTGTGGTTTAGTGCTATGGAATAAACTGCCTGTGGGTATTAAATGCATTACAAATGTGGTTTGTTTTAGTTTATAATCTAAAAACTAACTCTTAAACAGAATAGTATGTTGATTAATTTTACAGTATGTTTTAATGGGGTTTTTGTATGACTGTATTTGTATTTATTTTATAATGTAGTGTCACGATGTACCTGTTACCAGGAGTAGTAAGATCTGTACTTCAAATCAAGGACCACAATGAAAACGAGTTTTGTTTTTAAAACTTTTTTCTGTATATCTTGGCGGCTCAGTGCTTAGCACTGTTGCCTTACAGCAAGAAGGTCGCTGGTTTGCGTCCCGGCCGGGCCAGTTGGCATTTCGGTGTGGAGTTTGCATGTTCTCACTGTGTTGGCATGGGTTTCCTCCGGGTGCTATAGGTCAATTGGGTAAACTGAATTGATCGTAGTGTATGAGTGTGAATGTGAGTGTATGGGTGTTCCCCAGTACTGGGTTGTGGCTGGAAGGGCATCCGCTGTGTAAAACGTATGCTGGAATAGTTGGTGGTTCATCCAGCTGTGGTGACCCCTAAATAAGGGACTAAGCCCAAGGAAAATGAATGAATGTGTATATCTTTGACGAATTCAGTGTATTCGCTTATTTTTGTCAAATAGATGACAGACAGAAAGGGTACATTTAAGGGTAAAGATTAACTAATTAGTTTATGATTAAACGATGACTAGACATGGGAATTTGTGAAAAATGACACCCCTAAACATATAATGATGTCCCCTTTCATTTAATAGTGAACTCATGAGTGAATGTACTGTACCAATGAGGTCAACGGCCATTTCCTCATCTCCAAAGCAGTCGCCATGGACACTGAAACTCTGATCAAACAATCCTTGGTAAGACTGCATTTCTTCCCCTTCACACAGAAATGGGCATATTTTTACAATTTATATAAAAACAACTTTATTGTTATTATTATTAGTATAATTCAGAGTTGTTACCTATTCTCTCCAAGCTGAGAAAGAGGTTCCCGAAGTTCTCTTTGAGAGTAATATCTTCAGTGCGGCACTGATTCAAAGAGAAGTGGTCTACCACATCAATGGTGCTTAGGCGAGACATAACAATCCACACAGGTCATAAAGACTGTACATGTGATAAAATCAATATAATTAGATGTTTAGTGCTGTTAGTAGTAAACACAATACTTCAGATCAGGCAGCTGAGAGTCAAAGTCTGTGAAATCCTCCGGTAAAGTAATAGTTTTTAAGGTGGCCTCCATCGCATCATCAGGTAAATCGGTCTGTCCTGTGGTCAAAAGACAACTATTATTTAGCTCTAATTCTGAATTCACTGAGAGATTCAAAACTGGACAGAGCACATATGAAGCTGCATTCACCTGGACGAAAAGCCACTTTGATTTTGACCAGCGCATCACTGCAGTCTGCCAGAAGGTATCTGGTCTTCCTTGAGTAAATCCTCACCACTCCTAAAAGCAGGTGACCTGATGTTCGCAGACCGATTTTAATCTGGTAAAAAAAACAATCATAGATTGCGTAGATCACACACACACACACATGATTGTTATTCAGCTTTTTCTAGTTAGAGCTGCACCATATTGGAAAAAAGCATACATTACTATGTTTACATTTTCTGCGGTTTATATTGCAATTTTACTCAAGATAACTTGAAATAATAATATTAGATTGATTGGGATGATTTTGCAGGGTAGTGCATGAAAATATAATATACAAATTACAAGCAGAGATAAATAAAGTTGAGCAAATAAATAGGGCTGGGCGATTTGGCCAAAACGCAAAATCTTGATTATTGAATAACTCGATTACGATTAATGAACGATTGTTTTATTTTTTTGCCCACACAGCTCAAGTTTTGTACAGTAAATATGCTCACATATTACTGATGAAAGATTTTTGAATGAAGGGTCCATTACTTGATTTGAAAATAATTGAAGGAAACGCACACTATCTACTATCTATGATTATTTATTGAACATCAACGTTGAACAACTGAAATTAAAACACACGTCGCCTAAAACAAACAGTCCCTTTTTTTCTAAAAAAAGAAGTGAAAACAAATAACTTGCACTTTTGGAAACAAAACTAATTATTTTTAATGTTTTTAAAAGTAAATACTACTATAATATATATAATAATTATATTATATAAGTAGTATCTCTTCTAAATAATATAGCTCTTGTATATCCTGTAAATATTATTTTAAGCAGTGCATTTCTTGAATGTTCTGTAAACAAATGTTTTAATTGAAACATTAATTTTGATGTAATGGAAATGTACGTGCAATGCAGTGCAAACATGCAATGCGTAGTTAAATTTTTTGAGAGGAATGTGACTTTGCAAAGCCTGCGTCAGCCATATCCGTATTTTCAATGCAAAAGTATGAATTAGCCTTAACAGAGCAGGGTCACGTGACCACATGCGGTAGGAAAAAAGAAATTGACCTGAAAAAATGTTATCAATTATAGGTTCTGAATGTCAATTTTGATTATTTTTTAATTAATCGCCCAGCCCTATATAGAAAAAAAACGTATTACAGTATAAAGGTACAGAAATAAAATAAATGAAATGTACAATAACTCTGAACTCGACAGACACAGTTTCAATATACTACAGAACTTCTATATTAAGCTGCTTTGACAATCTACATTGTAAAAGCGCTAGAGAGATAAACATGAATTGAATACAATAAAGCTGTAGATTCTTCATTATGTAGAATTAAATACAATTAATCTTCACAACAAACATAATAATTCCTTATGGCTAAATGCTTTAAACTTTAAAATGTTTTCACAGGCCTTAAAAACACAAGCAATTGATGAACTTTCATATTATTCTGGTCAAACTAAAATGACTCCAAAATTTTCATGTGTTCTGAACTGTTGTACCTGGTCAACTACAATCCTGACTCCACGTTGCACTTCCTGCAATGTGACTCAAATATTGCGATATCGATGCTAAAACAATATACTGTGCAGCCCTATTAAGCTTTACATTTTTAACTTTAAAAGGGATTTGCAGCACTAAGCGCATTAATAGTCTGGTTTAATATACACTACCGGTCAAAAGTTTGGGGTCAGTAGAATTTTTAAATGTTTTAAAATGAGCTTCTCCTGCTCACTAAAGCAGGTCGCACACCAGAAGCGCCATGCATTTTAGAATTCTAAACATAGGTTTCTATCAGGCTACACACACCAGCGCTGCAAGTCGGCGGCGCCTGGTCACGACTCAGGACACAGTTCATTTTTCAGGCGCGACACAGAGCGTCATCTGATTAGTTTCATGTTAAATATCATGCGAATGTGCGCGTCTGGTGTGCAAAACTTTAAACTGTCATGTGCGCGGCACTGAGCGGCGCTTCTGGTATGCGACCTGCTTAAGGCTGCATTCATTTAATCAAAAATACAGTACACATTGTAATACTGTGAAATATTATTTGCACTATAAAAAAATTGTTCAAAAGCAGTTTACAATTAAATTTACTCCAGTGATTTTAATAATGAATATTCAGCTTCATTACTCCAGTCTTCAGTCACATGATCCTTTAGAAATCACTCTAATTTTAATTATTATTAATAAGGGTAATAGTAGTAAAACCAATAATACAATGGCAGTTAAAATAGCAGTTATTCAACATTTTAATAAACATACTAACAATTCTTTTACATTTAATAAATTTCGCCTTGATAATCAGAACAATTTTCTTAAAAAGAAAAAAAAACTGACCCCAAACTATTGGTCAGCACTGCCTTTCATATGGTAAGAATGATCTACTACCACATCTATGTAAGATACAGGAAGTGATATCACTTTCTCTTATTGATAAGATCTAAAAAATTGAAAGGTACCTGCCCTCTCTCTGAGATAATATTTTGAGCTAACATGTTTTTACACTAATTTACAGTGCTTTGGAAACTGTATATCCAAACGAACAGTTTATCACTGAGTCCATGATGTGGGTTGTTTAATATACTGTAATCATTTAATTTATTTGGTTTTGGCTGATTAGTTATAAATGGTGTATTCTGTTAGTGTCAATCTCTTTAACCTAGTTGGAGCAACATTGCTGTCAATGTTACAAAATTACAAACCAAGTAAACAATTCAATAAAGATGTGTTTTTTTTGTGTGTGTTAAAGGGATGAAAAATGCATTCCGTTATCATTTACTTACCCTTCACTTATTTACTCTTCTGTTAATCACAAAAAAAGATATTTTGAAAAATGCAAGACTTTCATAGTATTTGTTTTCTTACTATGGAAGTCGATGAGCAACCAGCATTCTTTGTTTGTTTGTTTGTATACTTTATTGTCCCTCAAGGGGAAATTTTCTGTAGACTCACCCAGCACTTCAGCAGGTTCTGACACAACACTTCAGCAGGTTTAAATATCTTGTTTTGTGTTCAGCAGAAGAAAGAAATTCATGAAGGTTTAAAACCACATTGGAGAAAATAAATTATGTCAATTTCTTTTTTGGGTGAACTATAAACAATCAAAACAATAATGAAATACTATACGAATTAAATAATGAAATGCTAGTTTGAGGCTTTAGGATTAAAAATTTTTTTCCTTAACTTTTTGAATTGCAAAATGTATCTCTGATTACAGAATCACAGATACTGTATGTTAAGTAAAGTATGATACGGTAACAGAGCTTTGAACAGTTTTTTTAGATAACAGTAACTTTTAAATTATTTTATTTTGCAGAGTTAGGGAAATTACAATTAAATACATAAAATAAAACCCACAGAAATCTTACATTAAATATTATTAATACACAATAATACATATGGGTTAAAAATACACAATTTCTGACAATAAATCATAATTTTAAGCTATGTAAGACACATTTTTACACAGAAAACATGAGCTTTTCTGACCTGTAACCATACGGGTTACTTTTATATGGGTAGGTTACAAATACTGAAAACAATTTGTTTTAAAGAAAACTGCTATATTTATGTAGTTCATAATCTGATGTTTGAGTAAATACTACCACTAACTTTATCAACTCTTTCAGTTTTCTTTAACTTTTTATTGAATTGTACCGTAAAAATTTTCTATGACGTGACTGTGACGAAGCAAATAATTGAAAAAAAAAAAATTTATAATATACAAATAGCAGGAGATTGATTTTTCTTTATTGTTGGACACTTATCTTACTGTAGTGCTAATTGTTTTATATGGAATACAAATAGCATGAGATTGATCTTTATTGGACACTTATCTTTGTGTAGTGCTAATTATTTTATATGAAATAATTTTTTTTAACTTGATGGACATTTTCAATAAATAATATATTCACTTCATAGTGCTCCAAATAAGAGAAATATGTCAAATATTCTGAGACAAAAACTTAACAGGTGCACATCATGGACTTCACAGTTTCAGTCACATGATCTTGAATGGGATCCATTAACTAATTAAAGATTCAGTGTAACTACCCGATTTAAAATAAGCATATAGCATCAAACCAGAAGACATGGTTTTTCAGTGACCAAATATATAAAGAAATAACCATATAAATCCATTTGCTTGACATGATAAAGATTACCTGGGGAGACAGGATTTCCTTGATGGTAGTCTCTAAGTCACATTCAAACACGTGGGCTTTGGTTATTTTCTTCTCCCAGTGGGCTGCGAGCCAGATTTTGGCGAGTGTCCCTCGTTTAGAGGTGAAGAGTTGGGCATAAAACATCTCGGCGTGTGTGGTACGTTAAGTTATATCTGAGAAAACAAACGGCATAGGAGAACGCTTGGTTAAGTGAATACGACGTTTAATGTACGTTTGGTTAAGTTAACTTATTTAACTGCGTTATTGATGTTTCTGTTCACTTACATTTACTAAATTATTCTGACAGTACCATATGGAGTGGTGTACATT
The DNA here is from genome assembly GCF_052040795.2 of Danio rerio. Classification (NCBI taxonomy): domain Eukaryota; kingdom Metazoa; phylum Chordata; class Actinopteri; order Cypriniformes; family Danionidae; genus Danio; species Danio rerio. The sequence goes on along the minus strand of NC_141028.1, from coordinate 56,528,597 downwards.
GTCGTTAACGTCACTTTTGCTGGTTGTCTCATATCGCAAGGCCGAATTGTTTGTTTGTTTTGGTTGTCAAAGCATAACGTTACGTTAACTTATAGTTGTTCGCATCGCCCGTAACATAGAAAACCTCATTTGGTACAGTTCAGTGTTTGAATTAGGCTCCGGAATATTGTTTTTATGGGCAATAAACTTTGTAACGTAACGTTATGGGTTTAGGAACTCGGTTTTGACGTCCATAATGTTAGCTAGATAGAGAGATCGATAGCGAGTTATCGAGACACCATCTTGTGTACGTGAGACTAGCTAATTAAATACACCTGGACATTCCACAGCTTTATCTACAGCTTGATCTAAAAATGTGCTTTATTCATTTGAAATAAGTTCTTGTAGAAGTTTAGACATCCTTTACCTGTTGCCGCTCAAATTTCATCAACAGGAATCGATTTTCCCGCTCGCGTACAGTAACGTTACGTCACTTCACGTGCGCTTTACTTACTTGTTATGCTGGACATCGTCCGAGATTAATTTTTATGTCAAGTTAAAGTCATTTTTTGTTACTTCGAATTGACACGTACCTTTGTAATCGAATATACTAAATGTTGAATATTAAACATATTGGAGAAAAAGTTTTTAAAGAAAAAGACAATGATCTTCAAGTCAGCTGCATTAATATACTGTTAAGTTAAATAAAGTAATGAATACTAACCATTCTTTAACAGATGGCTTTAATAAAATATGATGAATAAGGCTGAAGTTAATTACAAAGATGCCATATAAATAAATTAGAAAATATTACAAGGACACAACAATAATGCAGACTTTTTTATTTTGTAAAAGTGATGACCTTCAAATAGGAGAAGTTAATATGTAAAAATTCTTTAGTCCTTCATTTTTCTTGGGCTAGTCTCTTAATTCATCAGAAGTCGCCACAGTAAAAATGAACCGCCAACTTATCCATCACGTATTACACAGCAGATGCAACCCAGCAATGGGAAACATCTATAGCACATGTCTGTGGACTGTAAAGGAAACCAGAGCACCCAGAGGAAACCCACACCAAAACACGGGGAGAACATGTAAACTCAACACAGAAAAGCCAATTGACCCAGCCTGGACTCGAACTAGCGACCTTCTTGGTGTGTGTGTGTACACACGCACACACGCACACGCACACGCACACGCACACACACACAGTGTTTTTCGATAAAAGACAGACGACAGACGATTTTTTGCTCTTTTTGCTCTAATTATCTTTAGGGCTTTTATTTAAGAACGGATCTCTAATAAAAGGCTCAACACAGCTTTTGAAACTTTAAGAGCGTTTCACTTAAACCACGACTGCAGATGGCGAGTTCTACAAATATACAGAATAAATAAATAAAGCTAAATAAAAACGATATAATAAAAGGTAATAAAGTAAATAAACACAATGCAAATTATGCAAGGGCTTGCTAAATTGCAATCACTTATTACAATTATCCTATTCCATATATGTATGTATGTATATATATATATATATATATATATATATATATATATATATATATATATATATATATATATATATATATATATATATATATATATATAAGAATCTATGTATAATTAATATTGTTGTTACTAATATACTATATGGGCATATAGGCATGTATTTATGTCCCTTGCTTGCATCTCTGCTTATTGTAATGTAAGGATGTATTGATATTGCCACGTTTGTGCTACATGTTCAATAATAAAAAAAAGCTTAAAAGCTGTCGTCACCACTGTAGCCTACCTGTTTATTTAGGGAGCGGAAGAGGAAGAGAATAGAAAGGAGGAGCACAGAAAGGTTGCTTTGCTATCTTAGCAATGTACGACTTGTAAAACTTTAATTTGTGTATATAGAATATTATTTTCTATCGTCTGTTTCAAGCTGAATCTGTGGTTGGAGGGTTTTTGAACTGAAGTTTCTCCAGTTTCAACGTAACAAACTTGTGCAGGTGAATATTTTAACTGCCACCAGAATTAGCTAGCTATTCTTGCAAGAGAAACGGGCAGAATTTGACCACAAATGTTTAAGAAATTAGTTATTGGAGGCAGCATGGAAAAGCGCGGTACTTTACCGAACGCTGTGAACTATCACACTCGAACTTTCTTATAAACCAAACATACGATTTTAAAACTATGGGCTAGCCTACTGTAACTGCTGCGAAAGATACAACGCTAAGTATTGCAGTGCAATATACTTTGCAGCGAAACACCTATTGCCCGTTTATATTTATTATTTACTTATGTCTCGCCTGCTGCAAAAAAGTGGACCTTTTTGCAGTTGTTCGCCTCATTTCTATTTAACTATGAGGTTTAAATACTGAATTTTACTGACATTTTAAGCACTTTTATTTAGCTGGACCAGCTTGTAGGGTGGTCATCATAAACATACTTTTTGATGTACTAAAAATATTGGCTAAATATTTCAAATAAAGAAGTATATATGTATATATATATATATATATATATATATATATATATATATATATATATATATATATATATATATATATATATATATATATATATATATATATATATATATATATATATATATTTATATATATATATATATATAAACGTATTTAAACATATTATTTTTAAAATACTAATTTATCACAGTATATATCATTAGGGAAAAAGGAATCTGTTAAGGCTTTAAATTAAAAACGGCCTTATAAGGCAAAGTAAATTGTTATTTATTAGCCAAAAAACAAACTGGCCAGCACATTCAGCTTCCAGTCAGAGTTTGGCCTCTTGAATAACAAAAAAATTTAAACATAATAATAATGTAGAGCTTTCGGATTTTTCTAGCCTCTTTCGTAAAAAATAAATAGAAAAATTAATGGATAACAACAATAGCCTTATTAGTAATAAAAGTAACCTTTATAAGCTTCAAAATGAACTTTTGGTGCTTTACACTTTTTTTTTAAGAGTAAGATATAAGATGTATAATACTTAAATTACTTAAAATGTTTTGGCTATTTAACAAGAACTCAGTTGGTTAGTATTGAAAGAGGACTTCACTTACGTCAGTTTCTTCTTGGTCGTATTGCTATAATGGCATAGCAGTCACAATAGGACAAATGAGCTTATGTATAGGACAAATTCTGGACCTTTGTCAGTGAGGGGTGGGTCTTTCAAAGAGCCGGGACTCGAACCACCAACCTTCGTGCAGTGAGGTGACTGTGCGAACCACTGCACCACCGTGCCATCCTTATGTCGAGTTTTTTTAATGTAAATAAGAAGGTACATATTCTGACTAAATGTACTAAGTTACTATTATTATTCTTTTTTGCAGATCACGGATGTGTTGTAAAGGTCTTCTAGGATTTGGAAATGTGAATGAATTCAAAGTGAGTTATTAATGTTAACATTTTCTATAGAACGTAAATAGGGAACGTCAAATGTTTACCTGCAGTAATTTAGTAGGGAAAATGTATTTCAAGAGTTCACACTTAGCTGATGATTTATAAAAGCTTGTTTGGCATGCTGTCCCGGGAGAGAGCCCCGAGCTTCCTCCCACTGGCAGAGCGAGAGGGGAGCCCGAGCTCGGTGGAACTCAGAACTCCCCTGCTGCGGTAGCTAAGGGAACACAAGGGGTTAGACAAATGCTTGATTAATATGTATGTTGAATGTCTTTGGATGGTGGGAGGAAACCGGAGAACCCGGGGAAAACCCACGCGGACACGGGGAGAACATACAAACTCCTCACAGAAACACCCACCGGTCCAGTGGAACCAGGGCTGGCAGTGTTCTTGCTGTGGGGCTCACAGTGCTAACCACTGGGCCGCCCAATCAGAGGTAAAGGAGGAGAATAGGGGAGGAGGGGGGTTTCTTCCAAACGAAGATAAAGTGAACTAAAAACTGTGGCTATTTATAGTAGCTTAGGGCTCATATGATTGGAAGATAGTGATTAGCAAATGCGAGACCGGCTGTGATAAATCATAAGCACGTGATCCTCTCGAAATGAGTTAATGAATAAACTTCACTTAATGATACATATTTATTCTATTAATTATATTGTTTATGTTTATAAAATTGGTAATACTGTAATAAAAACAATAATATATAATGTGAGTTCTATGTCATGTTGAAAGAATGAGAACAAACGCAATAAATCCGCTTACAATCTGAAAACATGACTCCGTGTGCCAATCCTAAATAGTTTTGTAACACATTTCTAAATGGTTAAATTAAATGATCTAAAAATACTTCAGTCCACCTTTCTTTGTGATTAGTAATGTACATTTGAATACATTTCAGTTTATCAAAAAGCTAAGCATCATGTCTAGACTCTGTCACATAGCGAACTATCGGTAAATAGGGCGTGGTTAAGAATATTAATATACAGTTGGTATGGAAGCCCTTAAGTTTGAGTTGTCTACAACAGAAGGACTAGCAAAATAAAGACTGTAAATTTTGATTTCTCACAGACTTTAAGGACAGAGCCTTTCCAGCATTTTCCATCTTCTTCATTTTATATTCCTTAGAAAAATCCAATTATAAAGGCTACTATAGCCCCTTTCACTCAGTGATACCGGTAAATATCTGGAAAATTTCCGGAACGACTTTACCGGTATATTGAAAAAAGCGCTGTTTACACAGGCGAGGACGTTACGGAAATTTTCCGGAAAAGAGCATTCACACATCCATTCCAAAATACTGGTAAATTCTGACATCATTCACCACAAATGAGCTTTAAACGGCTGCGCTTGTATTTGTAAACATTTGACTAAATTACAAACTCTGTGGATGATCAATATTGTGAACAACTTTCGCAGGATCACTTTCGCATGTCGAGATGTTCATAATGTGCGTGTGCAGGCGCTCACAGGCTGTTTCACAGGCACACGCAAAGCTTGAAGGTTAACAAACAACGGCTTATCATAAGCATCTCATCGATGATTATTTACAGAGTTGGCATTAAGAAGAACATATAAACGTGATCTGACTAACTTCTTGCAGCTAAATGTGTCTGGAAAAATATTCAAAGGCTTTTATTCTCATAAATCGCGGGGACGTAAATGCGTCTGTTGTGATTGGCTAAAGCAGACGTCTCACGTCAGCACGTTCTAGACGTGCACGCTCTTATTACGGCAATCTTGCTTCTGTATTCACACAGCGCAGCATTCCGGCAAATTACCGGTAATGTTACAACTTCTCTTTCCGGAAAATAGCCAGAACGAATTTACCGGTATTTTCAAAAAGGACCTGTTCACACATACAACCTTTCCGGAAAATTGCCGGCAATTTTCTGGAAAGGTCTGTATGTGTGAAAGGGGCTTATATAACACATATTACACATTAGGGTTGCACGGTTGACTGGTACTTCGGTAGCACCGCAATACTAAGGCTCCAAAATACTAGCGGTGCCTCTTCTTTGTAAATGGTAGTATCGTCATTAACGGTTCTAATAGTTAACATTGCATGTGGAACAGAACAGTCACAGTATATACTGCACAAATAAAACAATATCTGTACAAATAAGTACATATAGGTTTTCAATAATAAGGCAATTATAATAAAATTTAAGTATTATAACATATAATATATAGTATTTGTGAGAATTTGCTTTATTTTGTAGATTTGAGTTATGAATTAATACAGTATCACGATACTACTTGGTATCATGATACTTTGTCTGCTATAGTATCCTGGCCTAAATTTATGGTATCATGACAACCTTAATACACATATAATGCAGGACTAAATTGTTTTTAAGAGCGTTAAAGGCCACCTATGATGAAAATCATCTTTTGTAAGCTGTTTAGACAGAACTGTGTCTAAGTATAGTGTGTCCACAGTCATATTGGAATGATAAAAGCACAATAAGCCTCTTTTTTTTTTTTTTCCGATGTTAAAATAGGATCCAAATCCCTCTCATTTTGAGGCTGACCGCAACACGACGTAGGAGTGCGGTCCCCCCGCCCATCGATTTGATTGACATCTGCGTATTAACATGTCTCTGTAGTAACGTGTATATTCATAACAACAAGACAGGACTTGCGCAAAGCAGCCGAGAATAAAAGGTCTGTTTAGTTTGCTAGGATCATCAATTATCCATCATCAAATACAATTATAAAAGAAGACGCTTCAATCCCGGTTTGTGGACGTTAAATCAGGTTTATTTTGTACAATAACATAATTGATATCCATACAGCAGTGGATATTAACCTGTATCCTGTCACATTTACCTTGCAAAGTTAAACTGTGTGTGTGTGAACTTTGTAACGACATTGTGTGTAACTCATAGTTGCATCTTTGTAAATTAACTCCACTACAAATACATCAAATAATCATTGGGAAAGTTCTTACTGTTGTATTTTCCACAAACATTACGTGAGATCTGATCCTTTATGTCTGTTACTGTGCTGTTTATCTGACACAGCCGAGGTGGAGATTGAGGCACACTCTGACAGGCACGTGGGAACGGTGGGTAGGGAGAACTAGCATTAAAGGCACAGGCCACAAAAACAGCTACAGTGTGTTCAAAGCAGAACATTCTAATATTCTAAAAGGTCTAATAAATTTGAGCTGAAACTTTACAGACACATTCTGGAGACACAAAAGACTTATTCCAAAGCTTGAAAAAGGAGTAAAATAGGTGCCCTTTAAAGTAACAATAATGATATGTAATCAAGTTTAAATATTGGGTGATCAATAACCGCACAATTGAATGATTTGCTAATCGATCTGTTATGTGATGAATCTTTAAATAGATAATGTATTCACTTGTGTTTTTTTAGCAACAATGTCTTCAGTTATTAGCCCCCACCGGCGAAGCAGTATGGATGTGCCTCCCAGAATAGCGTAAGAAATTCTTCTTCATTTACTCCCTTGATTCAGAAAAGGTAGGTGTAACACCATATTGCTGTTAACTCATCAGTTTTCAGTGTCAGGAGAAAAGCACAAGAGAAATCTCAAGCCAGAGAGAGGAAAAGGACTCTTTTTTTTATTTAATTATGGTGGCTTGAGAAAGCCAACATACTGTTATACTACATAAACTTCTTCTTCTTTGACTATTTTAAGAACGCATCTCCTTCTAGACTGCTCATACTATAACCACCAAACTAACTCCAAACCTCCAAACTATACTGAATTAGGTTGATATATCTTTTCCAACTGATCCGACTTCCGGTTTTCCCAAAACTGACCCAGAAAATTTGGAAACGTCCCATTGGGCCAAACTTTGTGACCTCATTACTTGTATGTTGTTAGTTGGACATACTAACAACATACCAATCCATACTAAAACATACTAATCATACTAGCAACATGCAAATTCATACTAAATTCATGCTAATAACATGCTAATTTATGCTAGAATCATAATTCATACTAGAACTATGTTAACCTATATGTAGTTATCTATCTATGCCAGCTGTTTCAAATGTCTTAAACTACTTCAAGTATTTAAACTTTAAAATGACTTCAAACTTTCAGATGAGGCTTTCTCAAGCACCATAAAGTTTGTCTATGAATTTTCCTATTCTAGTTACACTTATGAAATAGTTTGATAACAAAGAATTGTTCATGGGCCAATGACATGACCACATTGAAATGGTCTAAGATCATTTCTACTACTACTACCAATAATTAGTCATGCTCTGATCAATCGGCCGGTGATCGGTATTGTCCGATAATCACATTTTATGACTCGATCGGTACTCAATCTGGCCAATCTCATCAACCAATTGCAATATATTGAAATAGTCTTTCATGTATTTAGGCCTATATACATAAATAAGAACAGAATGTTCTGTGTTTTTGACAATATTGCAAGTTTACTTAAACCTGCTAACATTTTTTAATTAAATAAAAAGCGTTTTTATTATATTATTTTTTTTTACTTGAATTTTTAATAATATACCTTTTTGGAATATACTTACTTGCAAAAAAACAAATATGTAGTCATAGGTGTGCATTTTAACTTAAGCATCAAACATGCGCTCCAAACTTGATTGAGACTTGTTGAATTTGTCTTCCATCATTTGCAATGTTTCTAAATTGCTTTGTTAGTCATTTTTCTTAAAAATATTTTTAGCAGTTTTATCTATTATTTTCTGTAAAGCTGCTTTTGACCATGACATGTCCACAATAAATGGTCATAAGTGACGTGTTTAAAATATTATATGCAGCATTGTTTATTTATTCTCTTAGGTAAGGAGAGATCTCCATTTAAGTATCCCACTTAGAGGGAAAATGTGCTTTATGCATTATAAAGCTTGAAGCATCAGAATCAGTTCTCGGTGTCGGCCGATCACCATAACAAGGAATCGGCTGCTAAAATCCTGATCTGAGCATCCCTACTACTACTAATAATAATAATGATAAATGCAATCATAACATGTCCTTCATGCTAAATATTTTTTGCAGGTCAGGTCCTGATGCTATTCTTATTAATCCCGCTGGTCCTCCAGCACTTTACCGACTCAACACAGAAAGAAAACGAATTGCTGGGAATCCAGAACAGATCAGACGATGGACCTATGGGCAAAAAGACACAAGCACAAAGAACAAAGTTATACTGATGGTGGGAGAAACTGGCTCTGGGAAAACCACCATCATCAACACTATGATCACCTACCTTCTGGGATTAAAGTTTGAAGATGAAGAGTTTTATCAAATCACAGAAGAAGAAGATGACGATATAGAGGAATCGATAACCCAAACAACTGATGTCGCCGTTTATGAGGTGTTTGTTAAAGATAACCCAACATCTCTGACCCTCATTGACACTCCAGGGTATGGAAACACTGATGGATATGGGAAAGACAGAGACATTTCTGAGAATCTGATTCGATTGTTTTCAGACGAGGATGGGATTCATTATGTCGACGCAGTTTGTTTTGTGATGAAGGCATCTCAGAACCGTCTCTCTGACAAGCAGCTTTACATATTTCACTCCGTTCTCTCTATCTTTGGTGGAGACATAGAGAACAACATGGTGTTTGTGTTTACACACTCTGATGGATGGCGACCAACAAATGCCCTCAACGTCATTAAGAAAGCACAGGTCCACTGCAGAAAAGATGCGAAAAAACAACCCGTTTACTTCTTATTCAACAACCAACAGAAAGAGATAAGACACGAAAGGAATCTATGTGTTTTGAAATCAGCATGGGAATTAGGAGAAGTAAGCATGAATGAGTTTTTGACGCTGCTGGAAACAATGAACAGAAAAAGTGTTCAGATGACGTTAGATGTTCTGAAAGAGCGAAGGCAACTCGAGACCAGCGTCTCTGATCTGAGGGCTCAAATCAAGGAAGAGGAGTTAAAAACCAAAGAAGTGACTCAGATTCAAAGTGCTTTCAAAAAGTGGAGTGATAGGGTAAAGAAATGTGAAAACTTTGAGTTTACAGTCGACAGAATTGTCAAAGAAAAAGTCAGCACTGAAAATGAATGGTTGTGGAACAAAAGCCAAACCTGCTGCACTGTTTGTGAAGAAAACTGTCATGTGAACTGCTGGAGGGAAAGTCATCCCTCAAACTGTGAGGTCATGAAAAAAGAACACTGCACTGTCTGTACAGGGAAGTGTCATTATAGAAGACATATCAGAGAGAACAGAACGTATAAGGTGAAGACAAAGACAGTCATCATGTCATTTAAAGAGCTTGAAAAGGAGTATGAACGCACTGGAGAAAAGAACAGCTTTGATCAAAAAATATATGATCATATTACAATGGAACATGAACAAAGTATGAAACAGTGTGAGAGTAAAGCAGAAAAGCAAGAAAAACTGATCAGTGATTTGGAGATGATTAAAAATGTAAAGTCCGGCCTGCTGGCTGACATCTATATGAGCATCATGGGTCTTCCCAAAATCGCATTAAAGCCAGACAGTGCTTTCATGCTTCAGCATCTGGATTTCTTGATTCCCAGACTGAGGGAAGAAGGAAAAGAGGAGTGGATAAAGATCCTGGAGGACCTGAGGAAAGCTGGAGAAGACAAGCAAAATAGGGGGGCTTTACGTCACGTGTTGGAATTCACGAGGAAAGAAGTGAACCAAAAAAGTGAAACTGGTAAAAAAAAAAAAAAGCAAAAATTCTTTAAGAATTCTGATGGAAAAAACAGTACAGATGCTGATTTGTCAAGAGAACATAATTTTAAAAGAATTATTATAGAATATACTTTCTTATGTTAACTCTGAAAATAAGCTCATATTAGGAACATGGCACTAACCAAGTTGTTATAACAGTTTACATAGGTAACATTATGACAAGAACATCATATTCAGTGCCACTTGAAAGAATTGTTAAAAAATATAAATAAAAATCATACCAAATGCAGGCTATTATCTCAGGCAGGATAGTTTGATGTTTACATCTTTAATATTTTTTTAATATTAAAATATTAAAACACTTCACAAGACAAAATAAAAAGATTTTTTTTAATTCTTAAATTTGTTTTTTTATAAGTTGTTCTGAACAGTTAAAATGCTTCTGTTTTTCAGAAAACTCTTCCACATCCTGCAGGATCTCCAGTTTTTTGGCGTCTTTTTCAAATTTGAACAATTTCCAGCAATAGCTACGTTTCCACCCACCTATTTTGATGTGCATTTCAGATATGCGCATAAAAAAACGGTTGATGAAAACGCCAAGATATGCAAACATTTTGAAAATGCTCATTAAAAATATAATTGAAAAACTGAGTTTAATTCGATAAGAAAAGATGCGCATAAACTGAGATGGAAAAATTTTTACCGAACAAATTCCAGTATGCGCACTAAAAAAAGTCATGTGATTTTGTTATGAGATCAGGTGATGTTAAAACATGTGTGAATGGACAAAGCAGCAGGCTGAGCACACTGTAAAACATCTGAAATGCTGTTTTGGTCATTCTAAAAAGCCTCAACTGTTTTAGTATTAGTGTTATTATATTATTAACCACCTCCAGAATCAAGAATGTCTGTGCTCCATGTCTGACACCTTCAAACACCACTGCGCATTCACTGTGTCGGGATTGCCTTCCGAGGCGCAAGTCATATATTAAATGAAGAAAACAGTCACGCAGCTTCTCCTACTGCAGCAAATTCTGTTTTTACTGGTGATATTTGGCGTCAGTTAATCAGGAAGTGACGAATTTGTTCTTTGACTCATTGGATGGAAACGCGGCTGTATTCGCAAATCTTTTATACGATAATCCAGTGTTGCGCATAAAGTTAATTTGCATTTTTGGATTGAAACAAAGCTTGTGACTGATTTCGAGATCCGTCTTTTCATATTGAGGACAATTAAGGAAACTATTAGAAAGGGTGCAAATGCTCACTGATGCTCCAGAAGGAAAAATCATGCATTAAAGGGATAGTTTACCTTAAACATTAAAATTGGCTTATTATTTAAAGTAGTCCCAAACCTTTGTTTCACTTCCATAGTATTTTTTAATTTTTTTTTTACTATGAAAGTCCTTGATTACCGGTTCCAGCTTTTCTCACAGGGTTAAGTAAATGATGACAGACCTTTTCATTTTAGGTGAACTATGCCTTTAAATGAACGAGGCAGTTTTTTTTTTTTTTCAAAATAGGCTTTATTATTATTATTTTTTTTTACAAGTGACCTAGAGTTAAACAGTTAAGTTTTACTAATTTTTTAAATCCATTCAGCCGATCTCCAATACTTTTAGCTTAGCATAGATCATTAAATCAGATTAAACCATTAGCATCTTGCCCAAAGGTTTCAAAAAAAGAGCTGTACCATGGCAGCAGTAGGCGCAATGTTTATGTTTCTGTGTGGAGTTTGCATGTTCTCCGGTTGGCAAGGGTTTCCTCCGGGTGCTCCAGTTTCTCCCCACAGTCCAAGCACATGCGCTATAGGTGAATTGGATAAACTAAACTGACCGTATTAGTAGGTGTGGAAATGCAAGAGTGTATGGGTGTTTCCCAGGACTGGGTTGCAGGCGGAAGGGCATCCTCTGCGTAAAAAAGTATGCTGTAATAGTTGGCAGTTCATTCCACTGTGGTCACCTCTGATAAATAAGGCACTAGGCTGACGGTAAATGAATTAATAATGGCAGATAGTTGCATGTTTTCCGGAAGACATAGTACAATTAACTTTGATCTTAAAAATCCAAAGGTTTTCTTCTGTTTGCATTTGACCATTTTTGAAATAGCTGTGTTTGAGTCCCTCAATTGTCCTCCAAGTGAAATGACAGATCTCACAATCATACAGTCGCTGCTGGAACGGATTCAAATCTGCTGGAAAACTGAAAAATCTGCAGGAGACGAAAGATTTTTTTTCTGAAGAGTTATTCAGTTGTAAACCTCCTTTACATAAATATCTATTGCCTGGCAGTACAAAATATTAACATGCATTTATTCAAACTATTTACATTTTCACAAAATTCTCACTTTCAAGAAACACTTATTACACTGACTTGACATACTGTATTACTAGCTAACGGACAGACTACACAAAAGTCCAATTTCCATTTCTTTAGATTGGAATATTTTTCAGCATCAAGAGTACATATATGGCTTCATAATGAATATATATATACTAATTATTTAGCTTATAGTTACATTATGGAACAATTTATAATGTTTTCACATGTGCTATTCAATTACAGCAGCAATGGCATCATCCAAACATCACCTCTTGCGCAAAAGCATGGACGAGCCTCCGGAAATAATGTGAGAAAACAATGCTACCCCCTGACTTAAATACAAATATTATTAACATCTCTTGAACTTGTATAAAAGTCCCGTGAAGTGTGCCTTTGTTTCGTTGATGTTTGATGTAATCTCAACCAAAACATGAAGACAGGACATAGAGTAGCTTCTCCCCTTTAAATGAAACAGCTAATAGTAGCCCATAGATATTTACAATAGTTGTCGCCTACCCTGTTGTTGTCTATTGAAAGGAATGCATCAATAGAGCTGCCATTTTTGTACAGGGTATTAAAAGGAATGCGGAACCAAGGTGCAGTGGAGGACTGTGGCCATCCAGAGCCAGAGATATACACATACATATATCTATATATCGACATATATAGTTCTCCCGGTGGTCATTATGCAATTTTTTTTTTTTAATAATGAAAATTATAATTTCACATAAATTTTCTACGTGCATGGATAAGTGAACGCACAGGCATTCCTGACAAAAAGCATGTGTTTGTGTGTACAGAAATGTACTATTTACCCTCCCTGTTAAATTTGATCTAATCATGTCCTGAAACACAGCTCCTCTCCTGCTTTCACTTCTCGTACTGACGGAGGGAGCGATTCGTTTGTAAATGAATCTCCGTTATGAACCACTCCTTCACTTAGCCGACAATAAGTTTCTGGCAGCGCAGCATCTCGTTGTCATATTTCATTTACATTGTTTGCTTATTTTATTCAACAAAACTAGCATAAGCCTGCAAGTGTGAGTTGCTGCTTTGCCTTATGGTGAATGCAGTAAGTGACTTTATAATTATCAATAACGTGACTTGTTGAGCACAAAAGTTAGTAACACAAAAAGTTAAAAAACTAAATCTTACCTATGAAATGTTCTGCTTTTGTGCTTTGTTTTCTTTGTTTGCTGATTACAACACCCGCACACAGCGCTAAAAGTCTAGACTCTTCAAGTTGTCACACTGTCTTGACTAGTGCGGTTGAATGACATTTGTGCTGGGAGCACTGTACAAATGTGGCGGCGCTATTGACGCATACTCAGAGTCCGTATGCGACATCTAGTGTATACATCTATGAAAGTGTTTTGTTTTATCACTGCTCTTCAAATGAAGAGTGGTTGAGTTCAAGCGGATCAAATAAGAAGCGTCTTGAAGGGGGTGGGGCATGTGAGATACTAGAGAGCATTTGATTGGCCAAGATTTAATGGAGTATGAGGCGTTGTCAGTTAGGCAGAAGTGACAAACTGCAAGCTTTGGATGTTTACATCTTCTAAATGCACTTTTTTTTTTTTATCTGTTTTTGAGCACACTAGCTTATAGATATCCTTAAGACCGGAGATATCCAAACTAGGGCCAGCAGGCCAAAGTTGGCCCATGGTAATCTTTGATTTGGCCATCCCATCTGAGAAGAGGGGGAGAATGATGGCTCTGGTTTAATCTGCGGTCACACTAGAGTTTGTGTGTGCGAAATTCTGACGTACCCGTGAAAAGGGGCGGGATTAAACAAGCTTATTAGACATTAAAAAAGCAAGCGATTGCTCCATGTTTTAAATTTCTGTCCAGAGATGTCTTGTTTTGATCCTCGATTGGTCTCAAGCAGTCAAGTGATGCGATTTCGCAGGTCAGAGTTCACCAAGCTTGAACTTTGCACCGCAGCAACCTGCGAAACATAACGCATGAACCTGCATTTCCGGTCTGACGTATTTGCGTGCGTATGAATGGGAGTCTATGGGAGGAAAAGCCCTGTGTGACTGCAGCTTTAGAGATTGTCATTTCAAATTGAATGTAACCTTTTATTTGTTTGTCTCATTGTTAAGCTACAAAAAAGCTAAATTATATGAAATATTTCCATTTAAATGTTATAAATAAATCACATTTAGTTTAAAATTTACATAGTCACTGAATCACGAGAAGGGGAGATTCTGCTTGACTAGCGTATTCAACATTATGTACTATTGATTGAATTGACAGCATTATTGATTGATTTTGTTTTTTATTGTAATAAGTTGTAACAAAGAAAGTGATACTGCATTAGTTAACATGATTTAAAGTAGAATTTTCTATTTATTTTGAAATATTGTACAATTATTTAGGAAGTTACCCGTGGCAACTTTAAATAGTTTGGGCACCCCTGCTTAAGAATAGCATTCTGATACTAACATCTATAAAACGTTATATTGATTTCACTGGGACTTTAATAAACATCAAAAATGTAAAATGTTTTGTACTTTCATAAATGAAATATAAACAAGTATGGTTCAGTGGTTACCCTGTTTATCATTTATAAAAAATGTATTCCAAATTGTACATAATTATAAACTGTTTTTTTTCTTCCAGAACTGAAATTATCCGCCTCAAAGATGAATTCATTGAACTCTACGAGAGAGATCACCCTCAGCTCCAGCAGACCACAAAGAGATTGCATCACATCCTCAAAACATTTGAAACTGGTTATAGACAGGCTACTAAAGAGGCTAAAGACACAGGATGGGGTGGAAGATATGTACTTGCTATCTTGTTTTTTGGATTAGTTGTAGCTTCAATTTCTCCTGCTATTTTTTTTCTTGCCGCTTTTTTGGCTTTAACAAATTCAACAAGCATTGTATATACAAATGTATGGGGCAAATCTCAGAAGATGCCCCCTATGACGCAATTCACAGAAGACATTGAAGCTCAACTCGCAGAAATTCAGGATAAAATCAACCCCATGGTTAAAAAGAGGATAGACATTTATGAGCGCACCAAGAACATATTGAGAGAGCAAGATGCCATACGAATGGAAGACATCGCTGAACTGACTGGGAAGATGTCTGAAATAACACATTTGATTGAATCATCAGTAGTCATAAACAATGGGTTTAGCCTTGTGACGGATATGATCTCTCTTGCGGAAAATAGTAAGAGATTTGATGACTTGACATGTCTGGCAAAACAATCAATACATAAAGAAATCGATTCAAGTACAATCAAGACAAAACTTGGGAAACTAATTGTTGAAATGAGGACAATAATTAAGCGGTTACAGGACATCGTCCTTGAACTCGAGGAGACGAAAGATGAACTTGCAAGTTATTAGCATACAACATGAATAGTACTAACAACGTTTCCTAACTACACACAATGCGACACGTGATAAAAGGTATTTCAAAGCAAGGAGATTTTGTCCTAACCATCGGAGACAAGGACTTTCTATTTAAGAAAGTTTTTTTTATTACCCTGTCCTGACTACACAAGATTCCAGCTACAAGCAATTTAATTGTCTGCAGGAAATGTGAAGCGACACTGAACTCACAACAACATGGTAGATTCTCATTCATTTTCTTTTCGGCGTAGTCCCTTTATTAGTCTGGGGTCGCCACAGCGGAGTGAACCGCCAACTTGTCCAGCATGTTTTACGCAGCGGATGCCCTTCCAGCTGCAACCCATCTCTGGGAAACATCCATACACTACAGACAATTTAGCATACCCAATTCACCTGCACCACATGTCTTTGGACTGTGGGGGAAACCCGAGCACCCGGAGGAAACCCACGCGAATGCGGGGAGAACATGCAAACTCCACACAAAAACACCAACTGACATAGCCGAGGCTTGAACCAGCGACCTTCTTGCTGTAAGGCAAATGTGCTATTCACTGTGCTGCCGTGCTGCCTCTTTTTAAAAGTTAATGATTTACATTTTTTGGAATAAATGAGATCTTAAATCTAATGTTTACATTTACTCTACATTATTCATCTTAATTATTTAGTAGCACACTTTTCTGGATGTTCTACTTTATTTTTTTTTATGCTTTCGCAAAATGTATATTCACAAATCAAATGTGTTCAAATGAAAAACAAACATCTGATTAAAAGTTGAATTAAAAAAAGAGTGATTTATTTAGTGTAAAATGTACAAATAAACAAAAGCTTGAGAAAAGGCGGTGTCAGTTTTTTTTTTATCGTGTCCATTGGTCTTCCTAGCATGAATTTACTACATTATGAGCATTACATATTGATGGGGAGGGGTTCATTCAATTAAAAAAATAAACTTTTGTCTTAATTACTTTTATTACATAGATAATGGGCCTAATAATTATACACTTACAGCTTGTTCCCTTTCTGCTAATCAGTTTTTGTGAATGAATGACTATATATATTTTGATTTGATCTTTATCAAACACACATCTGCACCACCTGCTGGTGAAGTTGGCAAACCACAGAGGAAGAAAATGCAAATGTTTACTGCTATTCCTACAGTTGCCAGATGGCAGCGTTGATAGGAATTATGGGTCCTATCAATAGTATCTGGATGCAGCCTTTATAATGCAAACAGAGATTGCATCACTCAGCGATGAAGTGTCAGACAAATTAGCATTTAACGGAGTGAGTGACATCACGGTGACGGGTACGGTTAGGTGAGCGCATTAAAAAGCATCAGATGCAGCTCAGATTGCACTGCACCAGATCTGCATCCAGACCCCTCTCGGTACTATGCGTATGCAACGGTATAATCGAAAATAGCACAATGAATGATTCTTGATCCAACAATGTACTTTCTTGAAACTACTGTGGCTTTTTTAATGTTTTCAATACATTCATGATCTATTATCAAACTGATACACAATTTCAAATAGAATATTTCTCTAGACTAATAACTGAATGCTACTTAGTGATTTAAAATTGACTAAACTAATTGCTAAATGCTAATGATGGTTTCAAAATGCTTCGGAGCAGTTTCGCGTTAACCATCCTTTGTGGTGCGGACCAATCCGCGCAGACTAACATCGCGCTAAGGAGAGGTTTGGAAACAAATGAAACACTAAACGGGTCATATGGGAGTCGTTGGGATAATGAGGTAAAATAATTGCATATAAAGACAATTAAAGTGTTTTTTGACCTTGCATGAATATCAGAATGTTGTTAGAGACCCCCAAAACCAAAATATAACCCTTTTTTAATGCAAAATATGGCCCAGAATAGTAGATCACCATTTCATGACAAAGTGCTAGTCATTAGCTAGGTTTCCATCCAAAAATGCAAATTAACTTTATGCGCAAAACTGGATTATTGCATAATAAAGCAGCGTGTCCATCCAACGAGTCAAAGCGAACAAAATCATCACACTGATTACCTGGTGCCAAATATCAACAGTAAAAACAAAAATTGCTGCAGTAGGAGACACTGCGTCAATGTTTTCTTCATTTAATACATGACTTGCGCCTCAGTAAAATTCTAACACAGTAAACGCGCGGTGGCGTTTGAATGTGTGAGACGCGGAGCACAGACACTCTTGATTCTGGGGGTGATTAATAATATAATAACACTAATACTGAAACAGTAAGATGTTTTAGTATGACCAAAACAACATTTCAGATGTTTTACAGTGTGCTCAGCCTGCTGCTTTGCCTATTCACACACATTTTTATCGTTACAACATCACATGACCTTTTTTAATGCGCATTCTGGTATTTTTGCGGTAAAGGTGATTCTATCGCAGTATCTGCTCATCTTTTCTTATTGAATAAAGTTTATCCTACACAGGTATGCGCAAGGTTTAAAGTGCATTTTGAAAATTGATGCGCATCTTGGCATTTCCATCAACCGTTTTTTTGTGCGCATATTCAAAATGCATATAAAAATAGGTGAATGGCAACATAGCTGTTTCTCATTTACACACTAAACCCATTAAACTCACACGATAGTTAAAGGAGCGCAACTAAAAACTTTATCAGATCATAAGTTTATTTAGAAACCCTTTTTTTAACAACAACAGAAAATATTCCAGTACCCAACAGTAAAATGTTAAAAAATGAACTTAAATCAACAAAAAAGTAACGTTTTACAGCCAATCAAAGACTGGGTTGCACTGTAATTGACTGAGTCTGTCAGTCTACACGTCTTAATATTAACATGTTCTTTTGAGCAACTAAAATCTTTCAAACTCCAGTTTCATCGTTGTTTTGTAACAGAAAACAAGGTGAAATTCATCATCATGACTCGTTAATTTAAAGGTGCGATGTAATAAGTAGTTTCATTCAAGCTGAATCTAAAATCAGACCTAGAAAAAGTAAGTTTTCAACATGTCTGTTGTCCTGTAAGGCGTATGAGACAAACTCATATCCTTCATTACCCAGTAGTGCAGTTTTGTCCAGCACACATCAGTCTTTACAGCAGTGTAGGTCTCCCACCTTATAGCTGAGCTGCTGGGAGGGTAAAAACACGGTAATGTTCAGCTGAAGGTGTTTTTTTACATCCCTGCCAGCTCTGCCTGCTTCTCATCCTCAGACTCAGGCTGGTTCTCGTCATCTCCGTTATAATTAGCCACATCGTCCTCTAGATCTTGACCTGCGCCTTGGTTTTCATCTGTCAGAACACAGGAGAAATGTTCATTAAAAGTCACAATTATATAATAGATTTAATATACAGTGCTTAGCATTTTAAGTATACACCCGCTTTAAAAAAAAAGCATAGTTTCATCCACTTCTCAGTGTATATAGACAATTTTGGTGCATTTAAGCAAAAGAGTTAACAAACAGTTATATCTAATTAAAATAAGGCCATCTAACATACACTAACTGGCCATTTTATTAGGTATACCTGTTCAACTGCTCGTTAACGCAAACTTCTAATCCGCCAATCACATGGCAGCAACTAAATGCATTTAGGCATGTAGACAAGGTCAAGACCAACTTGAAGTTTATTTTTGCAAAAAGACTTCAGCATTATAGCCCCTGCCTTGTGCTGTTTCCCTCATTTGTCTTATGAGTGCTTCAGCATTCTACAAGCTTACAACAGGGGATTTGTCGGCCGTTTGTTAAAGGAAGGATCAGAAAAGACTATTGATGTATGGGACTTTGCAGTACACAGTTCATGGATCAGTTTCATCCTTCATTTCACAAGTGTAAGTAAGTGCAAGTAAAATGGTTGCCTTCTTGTGTTCTCTAGCTTGCAAATTATGTATTTAATTGTGTTTTGTTACTTGTAACTGCTCCACGCAGCTTGTAGTGTATATTGTTAATTTAAACACGTTTGTGAGGGTCAAGATCCACTGCAGTTTGTTGTTGCTATCCGCTTGTTAAGTGATGAAGTATGTAATACTGTTTTCGTGTCCAAGCCGCCATTCATTTGAGTGGAGAAATCATTTGTTTATGATCATGTTTTTATTCCTATCACACATTAAAGTGAATTTTATATAAAATCAGTGTACACAACAATCTCTGGGCTTGCTGCATAACAAATACCAAAAGTTTAACAATAAAAAAAAAAAAGAATAACTTTCTGGCCATCGGATATTAGGCATGGACATATATACTGCGATCGTGATTTTCGAAAGTATTAAATCGCTTTGTAAACGTTTATTATTACCATTTCATGAGTCTCCCCATTCAGTTGATTAGAGCGCTTGGACCTGGAAGCCGATTCGCGTGACGTCACACTTAACAAGCGGATGGTGACCGTCAGCTGTTCCTACATATGCGAAGGTCAAGTATCAAAATAGTTCAGCTTTTGCCACTGTGTGGATTAATACTGGATGTGTGTTATGGTTAAGAATAGAGCAATATGTTGGTGTTTAACTGCATTGCTTTAATGCGCTTCTACATTAGGCTCACACATACACTGATTACTTAAACAATGTTGATTGGTGGGCGTTTCTCTCCGTCTCGCACTGAACGCAGTCGACCAATCGGAACAGAAATCGCGCAAAGGAGGGGTTTGGGAACAAATGAATCGCTGAATGAATCATGCCACGTTTGGATAATTAGGTAAAAATAATACTATAAGACAATGAAAGTGTTTTTTGACCTTGCATGAATATCAGCATGTTGTTGGAGACCCACAAAACTAAAATATGATTTTTAAATGCAAAATAGGGACTCTTTACTTAAAAACAACTATTAATTATAACCCTTTTTGGTGATTTTCTGGAATACCACTATATCATTAAATATATTATTACTGTGGCATAAAATTACTCACAACATGAAATTTTGGTCATACCGCACACCCACTGTGAATATATGTGTGTGATGATCAATAATGGAAGAGCACCTTTAATCTGAGAAAGCTGTTTCTCGATCTCGCCCTCGTTGT
Organism: Danio rerio; assembly: GCF_052040795.2. Taxonomy (NCBI): domain Eukaryota; kingdom Metazoa; phylum Chordata; class Actinopteri; order Cypriniformes; family Danionidae; genus Danio; species Danio rerio. The sequence continues at coordinate 56,507,890 of NC_141028.1, read as the reverse complement.
CGTACATGATGGCATCTTCCTTCCCAACTGCAGCGTCTTCCTCCTTCAGATCCCCGGCTTTCAGTTTTAAATCCTCATCATCTTCTTCCTGATTCGCATCTCCAATCCCAACATCATCTTCCTCATTGGCATCTCCAATCCCAGCCTCATTTTCCTTCGGTTCTAAAATATCTGCTTCATCCAGCACAGCCTCTGCATGAAGACACATGACATTTCCAATATACATGCACAGTTGATGTCAAAAATTATACCCCTTCTGTGAATTTTATTTTCAGATATTTCCCAAATGATGTTTGATTTTTCACAGCTTTTCCTATAATATTTTTTCTTTTGGAGAAAGTCTTATTTCATTTATTTCGGCTAGAATAAAAGCAGTTTTACATTTTTTAAAACCCATCTTACGGTCAATATTATTAGCCCCATTAAGCAATATTTATTTTATATTGCCTACAGAACAAGCAATGACTACAACTTGCCTAATTACCCTAGTTATGTCTTTAAATGTAACTTTGAGCTGAATAGTACTGTCTTAAAAAATATCTAGTCAAGTATTATATGCTATCATCATGGCAACAATAAAATAAATCAGTTATTAGAAATGAGTTATTAAAATTATTGTGTTTAAAAAAAGAAAACTTCTTTCTGTTAAAGAGAAATTGGGCAAAATATACAGGGGGGCTAATAATTCTGACTTCAACCGTATATGTGTGTTGCTTTAAATGCTGGATTCCCTCCATTAGCCCAGAGGTTCTCAAAGTGGGGGTCGGGACCCCCCGAGGGGTCGCGGGACAATGAAAGGGGGTCGCCTGGTGATTTTCAAAAATCAATTATTTTTTATTAAACCTTAAGACTTACTGTATTTTATCAATAACCTACTGAAGAGAAAAAAATAGTCGTTTATAGTTACTATAAACTATATAGTTACTATAGTAGCTTATAGTTACTAGTTCTATTGGATTGCAACTTCTCGGGTAATTACATTATACTAAAGACACAGCAATACTGTCAGATGCAGCAGATTTTGTAACACCAGGTTAAACTTTCTAGCCCATTTACAGCACTGACATACATTAAAAAAAAAACAAAGAATAGACTTGGGTCTATTAGTGTGTTTGTGCGCGTCATTGCATACAAGGTTTCTGTATTTATAACCACCACCTCAGAGAATATTGGGGGTCATGAGTCACTGGCATTGTCATTTTGGGGGTCGCGGGCTGAAAAGTTTGGGAACCCCTGCATTAGCCCACCTGCATCCTTTGGAGCCGGTTCTTTAATGTCCTCCACTGCTTCTGCAGCCGCTTCATAGGCTGGCTTTTTGAGGGTCTCACTCTTGTTTGTCAGTTTGGAGGCAGCAATAGGCGTGTCTTGTAAAATCACAGCATCTTAGATGAGCAGACAGAATGTTGTTAGAACACAAGCTTTTGACATTTCTCAGAAGCTTTAGTTGATTAAAATGCTACATCTGTGTTTGGAAACTACAACAAATACGAGCACTTTCCAAAAGTTACCAAGAAGGCACCTTGAGGTCAAAATGACAATCAAACTGACCTTGACATAAAAAAATAAAAAAATAAGGCCCTTAGGGCCTACTCACACTATGCCATCCGTACCGTGCCCAGGCCCATTTCCCGGATCGTTTGAGAAGTGCGAGTGCGCTGAATCCGGCTCAAGCACGGTTCACTTGGCCGGCCCTGGCCCGGTTGGAAGAGGTGTGCCTGAGCGCGGTTCACTTGGGCTTGGCGCGGTACGTTTGTAGTGTGAGTGCAAAACGCGCCAAAGCCCGAAACTGAAAGCGAGACGTGACTTTTAAGGGACTGTTTGATATGGGTTAATTAATCATTCTTACTGTTCAGTGAACGCAAATTGTGGTAGTTTATTAAAGAGGCAAACCCCTCACTGCACGACAGCTGCGCGCCTTCAGCAAACCTCCTCATTCCTGCAGCACGAGAGCATTATGATTGTTTATGAGCGCCAAAAGTGGCAGATCTGTTCGGCGAAATATCTGACTGCGTGTCACCACATCCCTAAGGACAGTTTGACGAAATATTTGACTGCATGTCACTCCATATTAAACGACTGAAATGATATAACAAGAGAAATCTCCACTGTGCTGCTGAGTGAGAGCGCTTCTCACTGAACAGCACAGCAGCGATGACGTAAGCGTGCCGAGGCCCGATTGTGTGTGAGTGCGGGCCGTCGGGGGGACGAGATGGGGGACAAGCGTGCTTTGGCCCGGTTCGAGGCAACTGTACATAGTGTGAGTACGGCCTTAGTTGCTGTGTAGATGCAATATACCTTAAATTCAACAAACGGACCATCAAATTAAAGTAACCTTTTTTTTTGCACTGCAATTGATGATCAACAGAAAAAAATGACAAACTGTACCTCTTCCCAACAGATAAAAAAAAACCAACAATTAGGAATCCATAATAATATGGTGTCATGGCTTTGCAATCAAAAAAATGTCATTATAATGGAAATCAATGGGTCAAAAACAGCCACCAATGTAATGGAAGAGTAGTCAATTTTTCCAGAGTGTATTGTTGTGTTTTTTTTCATAAAAAAATAAGCATGAAAATAAGATTTTGTCACCAAAAAGCATTCATTTGCTCAAACACCGACATTGTGTGGCTAAATTAAGCCTCAAAATCGCCTCAGTGGATGAAAACTTATTTAAACATCTTGAGACTAAAAACAAAGAAAACCATCAACAAACAGGCAACTCTCACCTTTAGCATCTTTCTCCACTACTAACTCATTGGTTTCAACCTGAGCATCGAGATTGGATGGTGAATCCACATCTGGTTTTCCGTTTGGAGGTTCTGCTGGGTTTTTATTTAAATCGTTTGAAGCGAGAACATCAGATTTGGCTTTCAAGACTTTCTGCTCGGGACCGTCAGCATCCTGGAAAGAAAAGATTTTCAGTGAAAAAGGGTTCAGACAACAACAACAAAAAAGTAGCACTTTAAAAGAGCCATTAAAGAGGATAGTTCACACACATGAAACTTAAAAATTTCTTCCCTATTTATTTTAGACTTTCTACTATTTCGATCCATTTACTCAAGAGGTTCTAAATGGTAAAACTTAAGTTAACATTAGGCGGCACGGTGACTCAGTAAATGTCACCTCACAGCAAGAAGGTCGCTGATTCCAGTCCCGGCTGGGCCAGTTGGCAGTTCTGTGTGGAGTTTGTATGTCCTCCCCGTGTTTGCGTGTGTTTCCTCCAGGTGCTCCGTTTTCCCCCACTGACCAAAGACATGCGCTATAGGTGAATTAATCAACTAAATTAGTGTATGGGTAAACTCGCACTACGCTATCTAAACACTGCACAGGCACTTCGACCCTCATTTCCGGGCTTGTTTCAGAAGAGTGAGTGCTCTGAATTGGGCCAAAGCACAGTTCAATTGGCCGGCCCTGGCCCAGTAGAAAGAGGTGTACCAGAGCGTGGTTTGGTTAGGCTTTGGTGCGATACGCTTGCAGTGTGTGTTCAAAGTAAGCCTGAGAGCAAAACTTTAGACGTGACTTTCTTTTTAAGGAACGGTTTCATATAGATTTATGAATCATTCTTATTTTTCAATGAATGCCAACTGTCATAGTTGATTAAAGATCCATACCCCTCTCTGTTTGACAGCCGCCACCTTCAGTAAATCTCCTAACACCTGCAGCACGAGGACTTTTATGAACATTTATGAGCATCAAATTGTTCAGCAAAATATTTGAGTGAGTGTCACTGCATATCAAACCAGTTAAAATAATCCAAAATCATTTAACTAAAGCAATGTCCACTGTACTGAGTGAGAGCGCTTCTCTTCTGTTAAACTGAACAGTTGCATCGATAACACAACCGTGCTCAGGCTCAGAAGGCAAAAAATGCAATGGTAGAACAGGCCATCAGGGGAGAGGGGAGGATGGACAACCATGTTTAGGTTCAAGACAACCATGTCTAGTGTGAGTGCATCCCATGAGTGTGTGTGTTTAAATGAATGAGTTCATGGGTGTTTCCCAGTACTGGATTGCGGCTGGAAGGGCATCCGCTGTGTAAAACATAAGCTGAAACAGTTGGCGGTTCATTCCACTGTGGTGACCCCAGATAAATAAAGTGACTAAGCCGAAGGAAAATGAATAAAAAAGTAAACATGAACTAACAATATTTAGCATCATTAACATTAACAAAGGGACACGTCACGGTGGTACAGTGGGGTAGCACGATTGCCTCACAGCAAGAAGGTCGCTGGTTCGAGCCCCAGCTGGGTCAGTTGGTATTTCTGAGTATAGTTTGCATGTTTTCCCCATGTTGGCGAGGGTTTCTTTCAGGTGCTCCAGTTTCCCCCACAGTCACATGCGCTATAGGTAAACTAAATTGTCCGTAGTGTATGTGTGTGAATGAGTGTGTTTGGATGTTTCCCAGTAATGGGTTGCAGCTGGAAGGGTATCCGCTGTGCAAAACATATGCTGGATAAGTTGGCGGTTCATTCCGCTGTGGTGACCCAGAATTAATAAAGGGACTAAGCCGAAGGAAAATGAATGAATGAATTCACATTGACAAAGATAAATAAATAGATTATACAAATATAATAGCTTATACATACATGCATAAACACATATATAAATACAGCTAATGGATAATAAATGTAATATAAATAATTATATTTAATAAATTAAAAAATAAATTAATTTTATTTTTTTAATGAATGGACCATAATTTTTTACCTTCTAAAATGTATAAATTTCTTTTTTGTGTTGAACTCAAAACAAGATATACTGAAGAATTTTGGAAAACGTTATTATGGAACATCCTTCAGTATACCTTCATTTGTGTTCAACAGAAGAAAGAAATTCAGACAAGTTTGAAACAATTGGAAGGAGAGTAAATGATAATAGAATATTCATTTTTGGGTGAACTATCCCTTTAATAATTAATCATTCATTTATTTATTTACCTGTGGATCCACCTTTTCAGCTGTCTTCAGTTTCTCTTGTTTGGCAGCTGCTATCTTCACACTGCATTCCTCTTTTGTTGCCTCAATTTCTTTGTTACACTGAGTCCTGAATGCACACACACACACGACATACTCATTAAGCACTATAACTTGTTTTGCATTTTGGTGAGAGCGTTCAGAAATGGACCTACTTGTCACTGTTGGCTTTCTTTGTGAGCGTGTCCATACTACTATGACAGGACTTCAGTTCACTCTGCATCTTATTCACATCCTCCAGTAACGACTTCATACGGTCTGATGGAGAAAAATCAACAGTGACGTTAAACAGTTGATATGCTTCACACAGCAGGATAAATATAAGGCAGCCACTCACTCTTCATGTTTTGTACTGCTTTAGCACTGGAGGAAATGTTGAGCTGCAGATTCTCCTAAGGAAAAGAGAAGACTTTCAGACACTCATCTTACAGCTGAAGTCAAAATTATTAACCCGCATGTGAATCAAGTCTTTCTTAAATATTTCCCAAACAATGTTTAGCAGAGCAAGGAATTTTTCGCAGTATTTGCTGTAATATTTTTTCTTCCGGAAAAAGCCTTATTTGTTTTATTTTGGCTAGAATAAAAGCATCTTTACATTTTTTTAAAACCATTTTAAGGTCAATTTTATTAACTCACTTCAGCAATACATTTTTTTCAATTGTCTACTGTCTACAAATTGGGCCGGTGCTGCCTTGTCAGTTAAGTTTAATTTGCCTGCAACTGTTTGTCAACTGCATCTTAAAGGGTCACGAAACACCAAAACACATTTTTTGAGCTGTTGACAGTCGTACATGTGTCCCACACTGCTAAAAACACTATTAGGACACCTATATTTCACTAAAAAGTGTAAATTGGTTGTTTTTGCATTATTTAAAGCAAATCCGTACTTCCGGTTTGAAACATATTTTTGAAGCTGCGTCACGGTCATGACATAATATCGTGTATTACAGCGTGCAGACTGGACGTCTGAGCCAGAGTGTGTCTTATTACATCTTACAGTGTGATGCATTAATGCATGAGTAAGGCTTGAATCAAACCAATCAGCGCGCTCTATTGTGCAACTTCATTAATATTCATTACTGTCACAGTGTTTAGACGACAGAGACGCCACGTTGTGTTGGCAAAACAAGCGTGAAGTGTTGCTTTTATAGTTTGCTGCAGTTAAGTTTTGTTTTCATTTTCTCTCTGTGAGAGCGCAGCTGGAGTCAGTTCGTATTTTATTCGTATCGAACAAACTATTGCACCGAGTGTAAACATGTTAGCACTACAACCAAACTTTAACCTCGTGTAGGATTTTCACGCATTTTGTGATCGGAATAACACACGCGGCTTTCTGATGCTACCTGTCGAGTGCATCTAAGTTTCCGGGAAATGCTGAGTTTATTTTTTTTCTCTCATTCGCCGTGCGGTATCAAACATTGCATGAAAAATACACGCTTACAGCAGTTCCTCGAATCAAATATCTCGTTTGTCGTGAGGGGCATGAATGAATTCCCTGAATGAAAGAGCCAAACAGTTAAAGTCCACCATTTAATTTGGCAAATAATTCGACTACAGATGTCCATGTAAACAGTCCCTTTCTCCCCTGTTGGGTGTGTGTTTTGACTCTGAAATTCAGCGCGCCCAAATAAGACACTCCCACACCATGCCTCTTTTCTTCCTCCGACACTCCCCCCTAAACAGAGCTGGACACGCCCACTTTTCTGACTTTTTCCAAAGTAGAGGTGTGCAAACACCCTGCTGAAACGAGGGGGTTTCATGGCCCTTTAAAATAGAGAAACAGTTTGTGCTTTTAAGCCTTTAAATGCTAACTTGTCTGTGAAGTGTACACCATATTGGGTTTCGCTTCCTCTTATCTGATTGGATGTTGTAAGCTAGGGATGCACGATATATTGGCGGCCAGTTGCAGAAACATCTTCTGATGCACAACCTTCAACACATCATCAGTGTTGTTTCCTGGACTCACAGGGTGTTTCGGGACTTGCAACAGACACTGACCGAGGCTGATCAGACTCCGGCCTGTGTCCAAGTGGCATGCTACTGCCCCCACCATTCCCCCCTCTTCAACCAGAGCCATCTAGATGCTTTCTCTGCTGCCTCCTCGTTGTTACTTATAGCTCGTCTTCGGTTGTTGCCTGTTACTCCAAGTGTACCATAGGCCTTGCTCGGGGGGAAGCTGGCAAATCCCCTACTACCCACTTCCACTGGCATGCACCTGGTCCTCCATCCATTCGCCTGACATTGCTCCACTAGCTCTTGGTATTTTTTCAGCCATCTTGAGTTTCTCTTGTTTGGCAGCTGCTATCTTCACACTGCATTCCTCTTTTGTTGCCTCAGGCCCCATTAACACTAGTGCGTTTTAGTTTTAAAACGGCGTTTTAGAATGAAAACGATCCGCGTCCACACTCGCGTTTTACCCAGCGTTTCTGAACTGCTCTCCGTCCACACCAAAACGCTGAAAACGCACATCACGTGACCACACAGACACTCTTTGGCAAGCGCTGCAGCCCATCTACCCAGATGAGAGCTCTGCTAGTCGGACTTCTCATCAAGCATCTCCCGCTGGATCTAATCTCACTATATTTATTAAACGGGATATTTCATTCATCTTGTTGTCTTTATCTAACGACATATTCCCCGACTTTGGTCATTGGAATCTATTACTTATATGTAATGTGTTTTGGCTGAGCGCAAAGATAAGTTAATGGTTATTGTAAGCACGTACATTCTGTATATTGACTGATCGCTTGCCTTTATTTCCTATAATGTATAAACTTATTGTATGTTATACTTTTATAATGGCCATTATCGATTCTTAAAACTGGTATTCAGCAAAAGAGAGGGTGTGTTTCGTATTTTCACTGAAATTGAAAGAAGGCAGTTGTTATCGGCTCCGTTTTGTTATAAATATCCACACAGTGAAGATGACGCTCATATATGCAGCACAACGCCTCCACATTTCTGCTGTCTGTTTAGTTGTTAATATTAAAATGAAAATAGGCAGTTCCTTATATCAAGTTTACATTTTATTGTTGAGAAAGTGAAACAACGTAGCCAGGGTGATGTGAATGAAGTTATAAAGTACACTGTTCCCTTTGAAGATTTACCCGTGTCCTCGGTATAGTCCGTTTTCCATATCAAACTGAGAAGGGGGAGACTGCAGCCTTGATCAAACTTGCGAAGTCTGAACTTACACAGGGAAGATGCAGGACTGAACTGTGTGTGTTAGGCTACTTAATACTGAGGAAAAGCCACAATCAGAGAGGCGAATGTCTGCAGCCCCCTGCTCCGTTTTCAGATGTCTCCGTTTTCCATCATCCACACTGAGACGAAGCAGCAGCGTTTCAGAATAAAAACCTCTCCAGCGTTTTCGAAACGCCCCGTTTTCGGCGCTCGAGAACTCAGGCGTAGTGTGGACGAATGGCGTAACCGTAGCAAAACTTAAGCGTTTTCAAACTAAAACGCATTAGTGTAAACGGGGCCTCAATTTCTTTGTTACACTGAGTCCTGAATGCACACACACGACATACTCATCAAGCACTATAACTTGTTTTGCATTTCGGTGAGAGCGTTCAGAAATGGACCTACTTGTCAAGGTAGGGAGAAACTCAAGATGGCTAGCTCTATCACTGGGAAACATCGATACACACTCATTCACACACATACACTACGGACAATTTAGCTTATCCAATTCACCTGTACCGTATGCCTTATTATGGTGGGCATATCCCTTATTTTCACATCCCAATGTTGACAGGCATGAGTTAAACATTTATTCTCATGCACAACAATGTGTTCGCTAAGAAAGACAAAAAGCAAAATAAATGCTTGTCGTAGTCATGACTCTATAATGCGATATGTTAAATTTAGTGTTGCGCACACTTTCGGTTTTATTTTCACTACAAAGCGCGGTTCATACTTCCCGCGGGGCTCACAAACGATCACTTTGTTCCACAAACTGAATGTTATTTACAACTGTATTACCTGTTTTTCACAGCCTATGCAGGTTCTGTCCACTAAAGTACACTTCATTCACATGCGCGTGCCCGCCCTCTCTGTGGTAACGGGTCACGGTCAGCAGCTCACAACTTGTGTGATATCGTGGCCGCGAATACATCATTACATTAAGACAGAAATGGCGCTTTTGGGAGAATTATACCTTAAATACAGAATGTGACACTTTTAACACCATTGGTGTCCACGTTGCTGAACAGCGTATGTAAAACAATGTGAAGACTTGTGCGGTTGCCTTTTCCTCTCTACTGAGCTTGAAAATACAAATGGCAGAATCGTAGAAATGCTGGATTAAGATCGTCCAGGGGGTTGAATCGAGATCAAGATCTTTTTCGATTAACTGTGCAGATCTAGTATTTAGGATCTTTGAAAATGTAGTTACATCGCAATTGTCATTTTTTTAATTGACAGTAGTATTTAAAGAAAAGATAAGCTGAATAAAAAGTGTTTGTATACAGTTATGTTTAGCTTTTGACACATTATTTAAAATATGTGGCTGAGAAATAGCTATTAACTTATTTATTTGGTCAGTCCAGCAGAAGGAATCCTTCGCATTGGGATAATAATTCTGATTTCAACTGTATCTGTGTGTACATATATGATAAAATGCAAAATAACTAAGACTTGTCATGGCATCTATAAATTGGTGTTCTGCTTTTTTTTAAATAAATCCCATTTGATAAATGCTCCTACTTAATGAATAAATGTAACTAGCTGGTTACTGAGTGAGTACTGAATGAGTGTTTTCCTACTTTTTCCTGTCTCCAGCTGTTGATAGCGTTCTCCTGCTGTCTGTGGTGTGTTTTCTCCATCAACTCCAGCTGTTCGTTCTGTCTGTGCATCTCGTCCTCTGCTTTCAGCTTGCTCTTCTCTTCTCTTTCCCGGTCTGCTGACAGCAGCCGAATGTGGTCCTCCAGCTCCAATATCTTGCTCTTTAGAGGAACACAAAGCATCTTTTAGACTGACCCATTACAACCACTGAAAACCACATCCAGGAGCAATTCCATGCAAATGTTACCAATTTTACCAAAATAGCGAAACACTTTCTAGGTTTTTTTTGTGTAGGCTTGTATTTTACAATACTCTACAAACACTCAAAAATGTCTGTCAATGTTTTCAAAACAATTCTATTTGATTTACCAAAGTCACACAAGTGCCAATTTCACATCCATAACGGAAAGATTTCACATGCATAACCAAGCTTTTCCCACATAAATGCAAAAAAGTTAAATAAAATAAAACCCATCATTTTTGTTCTATAGTGAGCCGACTCTTATCCTTTTTATTAGCATTGTTTCTTTTGGGTTGTGCAGTTTATTTAAAGAATGTCTACAAAGTATGTTGTATACTGGACCTAGGCATTTTACGGCTTCTTTGATCGAATCAAAGTATTTATTAACATGGTTTCTGCTACATTTATTTTGATGTGGCGGGGCGCCATACCAAAATTCATCCAACCACGGCTAAATTAAAGCTTCTCATTCAAAACATTCAGTCATCTTTTTACAGGGCTCGAAATGAACCTTTTTGCTTGGTAGCACCGGTGCTCCTAACTTTAAAAATGTAGGCGCACAGCCAAAATTTAGTCGCACCCACCAATTATGAGCAATGCTACACGTTTTATACAAACATATTTATTGCATTTGAATTCAACACTAATCAAACTAACAAGCAAAAAAAATCTATATATGCAAGCGTAAGAAAAATATGTCGAAACAAAATCCCGTTCTCACAAGAAAATACATTTTATAGCATAACTGAGTGACTAAAAGATACACGGAGCGTTCATCGGCCCTGACCGCACTGCTTGAATGAATCTGTTAACAATATAACTGCTGTTCTCACAAGTGCTGTCTGATATTGTACTGATGCTTTTGACATGTACTGTACCTTATTATATGCATACGTCATGTTAATAGCAATACCGGTCTTTTCATGAGTAACGTTAGCGATATTAGCTTAGTCAGCGTAAGCCTGTTTGTGATGGTGTACGTGGTGTTAAATTTGACATTATAGCTGCCCCTTGCACGGCGGACAGCATCTGGCGATTATATGAAGAATTAAACAGAAGCTCTCGTGCTAGATGTGGCAAACAGTTACCTGAAAACTCCTTCCCACAGACTTTTCAAGGCGGACTTGAAGCCAATGGAAGTCTTTTATCCACTCTTGGAAAAGTGTAGATGGTGGATTAACATTCAGCACATGGTCACTAATAAGATGTGCCATTATTTATAACTTTAAATGCCATGTTTTCTAAAACAAAATCTGTCAGCGTTATCTTCATTCTCATCTTCAGCGCTTTAGTTTTTCACGGTAGCAGCTCTCTCTGCCATCCCAAGCAAGAAGGCGCTGTCTGAGTGATTGACAGCTGTTATTAACCAATCATTCGCGTTCAGTGCTAGAGCAGTGGGCCAATAAGAAGAGCGTGAAGGCGGGGCTTTGTTTACTGCAGCAAGTTGACATGACAACTGCTTTAAACCATTCCTGAGTGCTGCGTTTCGCGTTTCAAGTGCAGATAAAGAGCTTAGAGATGCATTCGGCGTGAATGTCTCCCGAATCCGCGCATGTGGTGAACATTTTGCAGTAAAAATTGGTCGCACACAACAATTAAGCACTCGCAGAAATGCTCCCAAATATATTTTGAGGTCGCATAGATAAAATTTCGGGCGCATATGCGACCAAAATGGTCGCAATTTCGAGCCCTGTTTTGATAGCGGGTTATAATCGCACCAAAACGTATTTAAAGGTAAGTGTATTATAACAGCGTAAACCTTTCTGTAATCGTAGTAGCGCTGTGCATTATTTGTTTAACCCTTTAAGGTGAAGTGCTGACAGACTGACAGACAGGTGTGTGAGGCCAGCAAACACGATCAAAATAATATATTGCTTAAGGGGGCTAATAATATTGATCTTAAAATAGGTTTCAAAATATTTTAAACTGTTTTTATTCTAGGCAAAATAAAACAAATAAACCTTTCTTCAGAAGAAAAAATGCTATAGGAAATACTGCGAAAAAAATCCTTGCTCGGTAAAACATCATTTGGGAAATATTTATGAAAAATTAATCATAAATTCACAAGAGGGCTAATAATTTTGTCTTCAGCTGATAATCGTTTTGAATAATAGTGATTACAATTATGACCAAAATAATCATGAGGTGTTGTAGGGGTGTCCCATTTCTTAAAGATACATTTTGAAGCCCTTCCCCTTCACAGTATCTTTTAAGGGCCAAGGGGAAAGGGTAGGGGTCCATAAATGGAATTGGGCTATAGACTAATTACCTCAATTAGACTAATTACCTCAGATTATTAGTTAACAAATTCAGATACTGATCCTCTCTCAGTAATGATCATTACATCACATATCCACCTCGCAATCAACCTGACTTCAGTGCACTTGTTCAGCCTAAAACAGACTAGAATTCTCTTATTGAACATAAAAAATGAATGATTAATTGAATGAATGAATGAATAAAAATGAAGGTGAAGTAATTAAACGAACAACCCTGTGGCATTTAAATGAAGTTGATATTGTGATGCTAGTCTTTATCTTTTGTGTAAAATTTATTTAAAAAAAAAAAAAAAAAAAAAAACTTTAGAGCTTTTATGAATGTTTATTAAATAATTTCACAGAATAGTTTTTTTTTTCTTTATAAATGAACTGTATTGTTCCGGCCCTCTTAAACTGCCCCAAAGTCTAATGTGGCCCTTTGGAAAAATTAATTGCCCAGCCATGTTATATACTACAAACTTGCATACTTTTTTGTAACGAATGTTTAGTTTCCTCATTTAGAAAAAATATATGTTTACAGATTGGAGTTTGCATGTTCTCCCCGTGTTGGAATGGGTTTCCTCCGGGTGCTCCGGTTTTCCCCACATGTCCAAAAAAATCATGTGGTATTGGTAAATTAGATAAGCTAAATTGTCCGTAGTGTATGTGTGTGAATAAGTGTGTATGGATGATTCCCAGTGATGGTTTGCGGCTGGAAGGGCATCCGCTACACAAAACATATGCTGGATAAGCTGGTGGTTCATTACGCTGGAATAATAAAGGGACTAAGCCGAAAATAAAATGAATGAATGAATAAATAAATGTTTACAGATTTATATTTTTTTTTGATCCCATAACTCTGTGGTTAGATGTTTGAATATAATGTCAACATATACTATCTCTGTTACTGCTACATCCATAACGCTGGAATTGCTCAGTGTCAGACCTGGAGCTCTACGTTTCTGGAGTTGGAGACCCAGTAGTTGAAGGCGAGCAGGAGGATGCAGGAGATGAGCGCCGCCATCAGCAGAGATGGAGAGCGTCCGCCACGTCGACCGTTCCCGAGAGCACCCATCATGCTGGATCACAAACACCTTACAAAAGGGCTTTCTGAAAGGGAAAAGAGTACACTTCATATAGCATAGACTACATGTATTGTTTTTAAAAATCTATTGTTACCACAAAGAAAGTACATGCAATATTCATATTGTAGAGAAGTACAATAAATTAAATTAGTTCCATGTGCCAAGCTTTCGTGTGCTTCATGTATTGACCTTATTCTCAATGTGGAAGTGCGCTCGTTTTTTGATACTTCAGATTCAATCGTCTACAGGAGAAATGACTAGGAATAATAAATGGAAGAAAACAGTCAAATTATTTGCTTTACAAACAAGTGTGTTCATGACTATATATATATATAAAAGTAGAATGATCTAATAAGAACATATTCGTTTTCAACATAAAGCAGCTTAACATGCTGTTCCTAACGTCTAAAAAAATAAATGCAAATGAATGAAACTGTAAGTCTTGAGCCAAACAGATTCTAATGGTTACGCGCGCTCTTACATGAAGAATAAGGTAAATTGTTTATCCAAATTGGACCAATTAGATGGAGCCTTTACTATCTTTATCCTGACCTCTATAGTAGGTGTTTCACTAATGAAATACCTACTAGAGTACTAATGAAAACACTAATGTTGGGAGCAAGAGGGAAAAATGACAACAGCCAATTAAAGCAGCAAGCAGTGATGAAAGGGACCTCCATCAAACGTGCATAGGTGGTGCTGTCGAGTCATTTTGCCACACCCACTTCCAAAACCTTTCAAAAGAAAATTTTCAGCCACTTCTGGTGTGTGAAAGTTTTGAGTATTAGAGCATGTTTAGACCCTCAAAAATGCAAGGATAAAAAACAAGAATAAAAAAACAGAGCAATTCTAATAGGGCCTACGCCCCACCAGTGCTCGATCCCTAATAATAATAATAATTATAGTACACAAAGCAATTTTAATAGGATCTACGCCCCACCAGTGCTCGATCCCTAATAATATAATATCCCTAATATATATTATAATAATAAACAAAGCAATCCCAATAGGGCCTACAAGCCATCGGTGCTCCATCCATAATAATAATCAAAATAATAAACGGAGCAATAAGCCGCACCATGTTGGTGTTTCTTAAACATCTAATTATTACAAGGTAGGTCATTAGCACAATGCTCAATCGCCAACCTGGAGGACCAGGACATACACACATACACTACGGCCAATTTAGTTTATTCTATTCACCTATAGTGCATGTGCATGTTCATGTCTTTGGACTGTGGGGGAAACCGGAGCACCTGGAGGAAACCCACGCCAACACAGGGAGAACATGCAAACTCCACATAGAATTGCCAACTGGCACAGCCAAGACTCAAACCAGTGACCTTCTTGCTTTAAGATTTCTGTCCATTTAAACTTGGTCTATCCAGTGAAAAACTTCAAGGAATTGTTGACAATAATCTGTCATCAATAACTCTTCTTCCACCACTTGTTTCAAACCTGTTTGAGTTCATTTTTTCTGTTGAACACAAAAGAAGATATTTTAACGAAAGCTGGAACCACTGACGTTCATAGTTTTTGCTTTACATAGTCAATGGATAAAGGCTTTCAGCTTTCAAATACCTTCTTTTTACAGCTTTCGTCAAAATATATTTTCTGTGTTAACAGCAAAAAGAAGCTCATAAAGGTTTAGAACTGCTTGAGGTTGAGTAAACTATCATAATTGGTAAACTAACCCTTTTAATTCTGCAAAACCAAAGTCCCTTCTTCCTCGCTCAGAATTTAAACACAGGAAGTTTTGATGTTGCCAAAGGCGACCACCACTGTTTGGAAATGGTTTAAAAAATGTGCTAGCAGTTTGGGACTAGCAGTGTTGAGTAAGTTACTCAAAAAAGTAATACATTACTAATTACTACTTTAAAAATTGTAATCTGATTTGATTAATGCATGTAAAAGTAATCAGATTACTGATTACTTTACTTTCAAGTTACTTTGAAAACCAAAAAAAAAAAGCACTAAAGTCAAAATTGTAGTTTTACTTTCATTCATTTAATATTTGTACAATAACAGCACTGTCACAATATTTTGCTAAACAGATTCATACCTTTTTAATATATTTAATTTTTTGCTACATCAATAACAACCAATTATAGCCTAGTTTCCATTCATTTATGAGGTGAGAATGAATTATGAACACTGCATGCGTACCCCAAATAAGAGCTAAACAATTTTACAAAATGCATTAAGATTTATAAACTGAACAAAAACATGTTAGAGTTAAAACTATTTTTTTTTAAATTACAAAAAATGTTTTATTAAATTTTTACAGTTATTTTTTCTGAGCTATAAACAACAATTGGTTTGTCCATATTTAGGTTATTAAGATTATAAAGTTAAATTATAATTAATTTTAGTTATAGTGGATAAATTGCAACTGTTTAACCTATCTTTTAATCTCTGAAAAGCGCTGTCTAAACTATTTTTATATTTTTGTATTGAAAAAGTATAAAATGTATATAATACGTAATTTGTAACCTGAAACGTCATTAATTTAACAAAATTGCTTGTGGACTTTAAGTTGTGAAGATATTATTGTCTTATATTATACTAAAATACCCTTTTTTGGTTAGCAGTGTTAGATTTGTGGCTGCATTTGAAGTTGTTTTTTCACTGTGGAAGGGTAAATAATATTATTTTTAAATGTATGTCTGACAGTAAACAAACTTTAATTCACTGAATGTATTTGTTCATGCTTCATTAAGGGATAAGTTTAAAACAGAATAAAATAATTAGATCAATTTATGCAAGACTTGTAGCTGTATAAACAAACACACACCCAAGTTTCAGATTAGTACTTGGTATCGGACGATACTCTTAGGCCAGGTATTGGTATCAGGACTACAAAAAGGATGTCAGAACTAACAGCAACACTCAAATTTCAGTCTGTCTGAAAACAAAAGCATTTTGTTTAACATAAAAAATAATAATGGTAGTTTCTATCCATTTAAAACAAAAATGCTGATTTTGTCAACCCTTGTGTATTGTTTAAATTTACTACACTTTCATTGTGTTAGAAGCTGGTTTAGCCACCAACAAGTTCAACAGTAAAAATTAGAAATTTGACCTCAACCCAACAAGGAAAACCAGCAAAAATATAAAAAACATACTTATGGTGTCGCAGCTTTGCAATGAAATTATGTCTTTATAATGGAAGTCAATGGGGCAAAAACAGCCACCAACATAACGAAAGAGTAATCAATTTTCCCAGAGTGTATTGTTGAGTTTTTCAAAGCATTTTCAAAAAAAATATGTGTCCAAATAAGATGTCACCAAAAACCATTCCATTTGCTGAAACGCAAAGAAAATTGTTGCCAAATTAAGCCTCAAAATCACCTCAGACTGGATGAAAATATCCCCAACAGCACACAAGTGTTAAACCTATTAAAGTCTACAGTGTCATATTATGAACCACATTTGGAAAAACCTCTTTTTCCATTCCTGTTATCAATTACATAAAGACTTTTTTTATTTTTAGAAAGTAAAAGGCCTAATGTGTTGTAAAATATTTACTGGCAACTATAAAGTAAACTTAAGGTTTTATTTTTTTTTTACATTAGTAATATTGAAAATGATGATCAGACTGAAGCATATTTATATTATTCATATATAAAAAGTTAACCTGCTTACATGCTGTTACAACTATTTTATTTCTCATATTGAATTCATCTTTATTTCTATAAAGCTTTTACAGTGTAGATGGTGTCAAAGCAGCTTAACATAAAGTGCTAGTCAACTGAAACCGTCAGTCCAGTTTTCAGAGTTGAAGTTCAGTGTATCAGTGTTGCAGGATTTTACTATTTGACAATAAGAAATTCATAATAAAACAATCACTTATACTTAAAAATGTGTTTGTTCATGGGTTAGACAGTAAAATCCTACAGTTCGACTTACCAACTTAACACCAACTGTACTCCTATATTTACATCATCACTGAGCAAATAGTAAAATCACACTCGCTCACGGCGATCAGTACAGGATGTAACACAGGATCAAAAGCAGATCTCATAGGAGTGGTTTAGTAACAGTGTCTGTGCTATTAATAATCATCGCCAGAGAATTTTACACAAGGCAACAAGTTCCTACTGTACCTGCTAACGTTACTGTGCTCTTGACGACAAAACAACAAACAATTTACTTTCCGAATTATAAAGCAAATAAGTAGATAAAATCTTTGTAAAAACAACCTAAACATGTTCTAATATGAAATGTAAACTTTTAAAATGTAACGTTAAATCTATACATTTAGAATGAAATTTGTTGTAACGTTAGCACACTTGCTAATACAGCTACTTGAATTAATACAGTCACACTTTTCCCTTCGTTTCAGTTAAATATTATATATTAGTCTCATATTAACCTTACCTGCGTTCACTGTGAAAGCTGTCGTCAGGAGAAGGGATGAAACATGGACATCTCGACACTTTTTCCGGGATGAAAACGCAACAAACAGCAGCGTTTGTCTTGAATGGCAAGGCGCATGCGCACTTCATACTTGTTTTCAGGAAACAGTCGCTTCACCGCCTGAGGTACTAGTGGAGTCGAGTGGGTTTTGTTTCCATTTCCTTTCGTCTAAAATTTCAATAATAAATGTTTAAATATGCAAACTAGTGAAAATATTGAATGCAGTTTTTTCATTGTAGTCACAGCAGTTGACTGAATACACGTACAAAATAGTATATCCCACGTAAATAAACAATATTAAAATAAACAGCTTTTTTGCCGAAAGTGCTAAAAAAGAAGTAATAATTATTAGCCCTCCTTTTAAATTATATGTAAATATTCATTCTTTCTTTTCGGCTTAGTCCCTTCTAATCATGGGTCACCACAGGCGGAATGAACCGCCAATTATATTTCACGCAGCAGATGCCCTTCCAGCTGCAACTCTTTACTGGGAAACACCAATACACTCCCATTCACTACGACAAGTTAGCATACCCAATTCATCTGTACCGCATGTCTTTGGGCTGTGGGGAAAACTGCAGCACCCAGAGAAAACCCACGCCAACACATGGAGAACATGCAAACTCCACAGAAATGCCAAATGACCCAGCCAAGACACGAACCAGCAACCTTCTTGCTATAAGTATATATAAAATACAAATGTTAATATACGTACAAAGAAACCTTATTAGAGGAAAGCAGGACGAAAGTAAAATTTTTCATAAAAAAACTAATTTTAAAAGATGTTTTTAGCAGATTTGCTGTTGTTTCTAACTCACAACAGCGGTTTATCAACATCAGGTGTTATTTCATATCAACGTAGAACAGCTCCAATAAAACTTCACTTTCAACTAAAGTTGCACATTGTTGCTTTTGATCCCATCAGTCTGGACAAAAGTAACACATTTGCTAGATTTACAGGCTTAATCTTGTTTATTTGAAATATATCTGACCATGTCTTTGTTAATGTTAACTGCAAACATATTTTGTACTTTATTTTTGCAAAAATAAATATTAAACAGCATTTTTATTTAAAATTTCAGTTCCATCAAATGTTTCAAAAGCAATCCTGCAATGCAAAATCTTAAAACTTTATACAATTATTATTTATTTATTATCTTTGGCAATTTTTATTATTATTGGCAAATTCTCTGGTCTGATGAGAATAAAATTGAACTCTTTGGAGTGAATGCCAGGCGTTACATTTGAAGAAAACCAGGTACTGCTCATCACCAGGCTAACACCATCCCTACAGTGAAGCATGGTGGTGGCAGCATCATGCTGTGGGGGTGTTTTTCAGCAGCAGGAACTGGAAGACTAGTCAGGATAGAGGGAAAGATGAATGCAGCCATGTACAGAGACATGTTCTTGAGTGGCCCAGCCAGAGCCTAGACCTAAATCCTATTGAACATCTCTGGAGAGATCTGAAAATGGCTGTACATTGTCGCTTCCCATCAAACCTGATAGAGCTTAAGCAGTACTGCAAAGAGGAATGGGTGAAAATTCCCAAAGACAGGTGTGCCAAGCTTGCACTGTAAATAACAGTGCTACTTTGGTCCCCACAGGAACTCTTGCCATTTAAACCTGATTTACTTTTAAACTGAAAAACTCAAGGATGTGTTATTGCACTAAATAACCTTTAGATTGATCATGAGTGTGATACATGAAAAGAGAAACTTAACTTGTCATAAGGAATAAAGAACCGCTACAATAATTTAATTTTTGCTCTTAAAAACAGAAATTTGGAGCTAACCACGAGACACAGTCCCGAAATCAGCTGATATTTGGCAACTCCATCAAGGGTTGCATGCTGAATGTGCTGTTATAGCCTGGAAATCATATGTTGTCAGGGCTTAGAGAAAATCGCTTTGTTACTTTCGTCCTACGATACTTTTCGTCCCTGCTCTCCCTTACATTTACTATATACGATTTTCATTTAATTATCATAAATGTATTACAATCGTTAACTTTTGTGCATGTGTTATTCAAAGCTATGTAAAAGCTATTTAATGATCACGCAGTTATTAACAATTTAACAAGCCCATAGACAAGTACATGCGTTTTCACAATATTAAACCATGTTTTTGGCAACAAATATTGATCATACAACTAAATTAATTTCTCAAATAGATAAAGATTTAAAAGTGACAACAGTTCATGTTAAACCTTTTCCTCTGCCAGAGATTTTGTATGTATGTGAGTTTGCTTGCTACTTGAGTGAAAATATGACAATAATGTAATTTGTAAACATTTAAAATATTAATGATAATAATAATAATAATAATAATAATGTGGAGAAAATTGCAAAAACAGCTTTTAATCAAATAAACTAGTTGATCTTAGTAAAGGCCAACATAGAAAACAACAACGTGTGTAATATATGGACTTTTGACTTAAAACCTTGTGACACCTAGTAAACCAGTTAAACAGACATTTTTCTGATACGCACGTATAGACAACACACACACACACACACACACACACACACACACACACACACACACACACACACACACACACACACACACACACACACACACACACACACACACACACACACACCTCATATTATTAACTTTAACATGATTCACTAAAGAGACTTTTGATTTTTAGCTTTTTGCCATTTTTTTATTAAAACATGTAAAGGTTAGCTTATTACATTATAGATCAGACACTGTATGAAGTTGTAAGTCAAAGGCAAACCGGTCTGCTCACTTCCTGCTCAAAAACGCTTCTTTTCATTTTCCTCCTTAAAAACAAAGAAACAGCAACATTAGCATTACAGCTTAAAATGCAGACAATGTAAAGTCTCATAAAAGCATTGTAACATAGTTAGGCACATAGTAAAAAAAAAAATAACAGTTTAAATTTACAGTAAAAGTTCAGCATAGACATCTGACAAGAAATCATACAAATATGGCGAGTATTTTTTTTATATTAAAAGGCAAGTTGGTGCATAAATAACTCACACATATAAATGTTTATTTTTTATATTTTTAATTGCCTACATCTGCTTTTAAACTAAAAACGTACTGATATCCTCTATAATAATACAGGTGGTTTCGACATTATGAAAGTCACAAGGCGAATTTAAGTTAATCATAAGCTGCATGACCATAAATAGAGCTAGTACACATATATAGACAATACACAGAAACAAACACACTGTGAGTTTTCATGTTTTATGGGGACTTTTTATGCATATAATGATTTTTGTACTGCTTAAACTTAAACTTTAAACCTAACTTCTATCCATTTAGGGATATTTCATTTGCACAACATAGGGTTTACCAACATAACTGTCATTTAAATTTTCATTTAAAGGGATTGTTCACACAAAAATGACAAATCTGACATTAATCTGTGATTTTCTTTTCTTCTGTTGAATGCAAAAAAAAGACATTCAAGAATGTTGGAAACCTGTTACCATTGACTTCCATAGTATAATTTTCCCTACCGTGGATGTCAATAGTTGCAGGTTTCCAGCATTCTTCGAAATATCTTCTTTTGTATTCAACAAAATAAACTTATAAAGGTTTGGAACCACCTGAGGATGAGCAAATAATGAGGACATTTGATTATTTAGGTGAATTATACCTAGGGATGCACAATTAAATTAATGCAACTGACTATTTTTGTTTACTTTATTTACCAAATCATAAAAATGGTATTCAGATTTGATCCGAGAGCCACAAAATATTTTGTCAGTAGTGAATTATATTTAATTCTGATTATGAATATATCCACATTTTAAAACAGAGAGTGAAATATCAAAACTGTAAATTAATTAATTAATCAATAATAAAAATATATAGCTAGTGTTTTAGTAAACCTCTTGAGATGAGATTCCCCAGATGGCTTCATATTGGAATTTCTTTGAACCACAATTAAAGGGATAGATTACCCAATAATGAAAATTTACTCTCTATTTATTTATGCTTCCACAATTGGCTCTGATTGACTTCTATACTAGGAAAAACAAATACTATAGTCAAAATATATTCTTTAGTGTTCAACAACAACAACAAAAGTCAAACAGGTTTGAAACAAGTAAAGGCTGAGTTTTTAATGACAGAATTTTAATTTTTTTGGTGAACTATCCCTTTAAACGATTAGTTGCCGGCAGCTAGCTCTCTGCAACTCTCACATGGTCGCCCACTGAAGCTAAGCAGGGCTGCGTGCGCTCAGTACCTGGATGGGAGACCATATGGGAAAGCTAGGTTGCTGCCGTAAGTGAGTTAGTGAGGCCAGCAGGGGGCGCCCAACCTGCGCTCTGTGTGGGTCCTAATGCCCCAGTATAGTGACGGGGACTCTATACTGCTCAGTGAGCGCCGTCTTTCGGATGAGACGTTAAACCGAGGTCCCGACTCTCTGTGGTCGTTAAAAATCCTAGGATGTCCTTCGAAAAAGAGTAGGCGGTTAACCCAGGCATCCTGGCCAAATCTGCCCACTGGCCTCTGTCCATCATGGCCTCCTAACCCTCCCAATATCATGATTGGCATATAATCACTCTGTCTCCTCTCCACCAATCAGCTGGTGTGTGGTGTGAGGTCTGGCGCAAAATGGCTGCCGTCGCGTCATCCAGGTGGATGCTGCACACTGGTGGTGGATGAGGAGATTCCCCCCCATTGTGTTAAGCGCTTTGAGTGCCCAGAAAAGCGCTATATAAATGTAACGAATTATTATTATTATTATTATTAGTTCACCCAAATATAAAAATTACTTTAATTCATATTCCTGTCATTCTAATTCAAAATGATTTCTTAAAGGCACAGTATGTAATTTTCTCCACTAGAGGGCGTGTATTCACAACAAACAAAGGCATAGTTTGATGACAGCGTGACAGTGTGGAATCATGGGAGTTGTAGTCTTCATTACACTCACAGAACTCAGCAGAAATCATATTAATGGATGAGCTAAAGTATTCAACACTTATTATCATGGTAGTATGAAGCTGAGTAAAGGCTGATTTATACTTTTGCGTCAAGCGCACCTGTATGGTCCAGCTCTGTGATTGGTCGGCTTGTTAGCTGTGACGAGCGTGGGCGGTGCTGAGAGCCACGAGCCTGATGGAGCGATTGTTTACAAGTGTCGAGACCCATGAAGGAGATCTAGAAGGAAACTTTTGTATTGTGTTTACTTTATGACTAAAGTTGTTGCACGTCCGCCAGTTCCCGCCTCTGAATGAGGGAGTTTTAGCTACTTATACATTAAGGTAGCGTTCGGAAAGAACAAAACCCCCATGAAGAAACTCGACACAGAGGAACATAAACACTGCCAGCTAGTGTTTCAGAAGTGGTACTGCAGAGCAACACAAACAGCGCGCAGGAGAATAAATGCATGACTACGAGCAAGGCATGCGCCGTGGGTCACAACATTCACTCGATGCAAAAGTATAAATCAGCCTTTCTGTAAAAGCAGACTGGATATCAAGGGTGTGTGATGTCATTAGCATAAGCACACAGCACATGCTCCATCTTACTAGTTAAAATTGCTTATTTCTCAGAATTTGAACATTCGTTGAAACATTTGGGATAACAAAAGCATATAACTCAGCAAAATATATAACACTGTTCTAGCGGCTTTTGTGTATTTTAATGAAAAAAATCATCCATACTGCACCTTTAAATCCTTAAGTAAACATTCAGGTTCCCCAAACAAACATTAGGCCTCATCCTGCAGTAAAACCACTTGCGTAATCCAGGAACAGGCCTAATCCATGCCCAGAAAAGCCACCAGAAAGGTCTCAGGCAGCTCTGTGTTTTTACCTTCACAATTGTCCCCAGCTCAGCCAACACTTGCTCGTAGCGGCTCTCCATGCTTTTTAGGGCTTCTGGATGCACGTGCTGCTTCTGTATGCCAGGACTGCCAGCGTCTGAAACCATCTTTAAAAACCTCTTCTCCTGAAAGATCAACAGACATTTAATCAAATTCTGAGTGTGCAACAGGTGAGTGGGGTTGACAAACCACCTGTAGAAAACTCACTCTTTCATCTCTATATGGACCAGACACTTTTTACAAGCACTACATGTCTCTAGATAAGCACTGTGCATTACGTGCATTACGTGTGTACATACACACGTAACTGGGCTTGAAACTATTCTCTCGATATGCACCTGACACTCTCCTTAACTCCGTTTTTACAAGGACTCAGTAAGGCAAATGATGCGTACATGTTAATGTACCAAAAATCAAGTTGCACTAATTACTTATTCAACCTATTTTGCACTAAATATTGCACAATATTGTTTCGGTTTAGGATAGTCTGTTTTAGGTGTAAAGTTAACTATTTATAGTGTTTGCATAGTAAGTTTACCACTCCAGCATGTTAGTACAGTAGCATAGTAGAATAAAAAGATATCAGTATATGAAAATGGGCATATCGTTAGCCTCTGACACCATTGTTTACTCCTTATGTAAATTCCACGAGTGTAAAACCCTGGTGGACAATGGGCCAATCAGAGGACAAAACAAACTGTCACGAGACTCAGGGGCCATGCCCTCTGCATTTGCATTTATGCCTACTTTAGGTCATTCATCCGGACCTGACGTCATCAAGAGAACACAGACTCCTATGTAGCTCTGAGATCATTAATATGCACGCCTCATGCTGCTTTTGATAAGCAACAATATTTTCTAGTTAGAAAACAAAGATAGTTTTCCTCCATTAGTTATTTTAAAGCTTATATTTAACTTATTAAGTATGTGGGACTTTTATTTTGAAAATGCAACCGCATTACAGAGCAATGACTGACCAAACCTGTTTCAAACCTGCCTTAGGACACAAAATGCAAGATTTACAGGTTTTACATTTATTCAGCTCCACTCTTAAGAGGCATAGGGTATGTTTACTGTATTATTTCTTTATTTATTGTGAAAATACATGTAACGTTAGACTGCCGAATCGTGTCGAATCACACAGCTCAACTGTCATCTGTTCATGCAGATGATATTAATTCCTGGTTGTGTTTTCTTTGACATTATAGCTTAAAAATGCAACGCAATCTCTATCTGTCTTTATTGTCAAGTTTAATTATGATTTAGCCTTTATCCACATCTCGTGAGCAAAACAGGTTAACTACGGAGGACAAAACAAAACGTGACGAGACTCACAGGCCCTTCAGCATTTGCATGTACGACTACTTTAGGTCAGCTATCCGGACCTGACGTCATCAAGAGAACACAGACTCATCTGTAGCTCTGAGATCATTAATATGCACGCCTAAGGCTGCATTTGATAAGCTACAACGTTTTCTAGTGAGAAAACAACGATAGTTTTCCTTCATTAGTTTTTTATAGCTTATATTTAACTTACAAGGTATGTGGGTCTCCACTTCAAAGTGGCATAAGGTAAGTTTTACTGTATTTATTCTTAATTTATCGTGTTTATTGTGAAATTTGATGCGTATGTCTCAACAAACACGTGTAACGTTAGACTGCTGAATTGCGTTAAATTACTCTGCTCAACTATCATCTGTTCATGCAGTTGATGTTAAGTCCTGGCTGTGTTTTCTTTGACATTATTGCATAAAAATACAACACAATCCATCTCTATTTGTCCAGTTTAATTACGATTTAGCCTTTATCCACATTTCGTGAGCAAAATAAGTTGATGATACTCTGATTGGGTTTATATTTGTCCGTGTTCAGCATACATCATGCAGTGTGTGCAAGAGAGAGAGAGAGAGAGCTGCACATTAGCTCATTAATATTTACGACACAATCCATAAATGCATGTGGATTAACATCTATGCTAATGCTGGAACATAATTTTGTTGGAAAATGTAATCCATACCTATTCCCTACCCCTAAACTCAACCATTACTGTAAATTACTCCCGAAATCAAGGGGGAAACATATCCCTTAATTCTGATTGGCTGATTGGAATGTTGTTCCAGGATCAAGACAGATGTTAATCCAGGAACATGTCCTACTTGATGAAATTAGGTTTGCGATCCATATATGGTCAATTATGGACTTTCTGATTCTAGGGGTATTTTATGGAGTAATAAATGAACTCATAAAACCGTTTCTGGAGATTTTTTTAACTTACAGAAGCCCTAAATCTACTATCTAGATATCAAAGAACAATTTAACTTATTAAACCAATGCACATACCCGTCAACCCTCCCGTTTTTCCCGGGATTCTCTCGTATTTTACTGTTCTATCCCGATATCATCCCGTAAAGTTATTTTCCCGTATTTCTCCCATATTTTTAGTCTATCTCTGAACAGCCTAGCCTTCCTATACGCAACCGATACCGCCGAACCACCAGGGGTCGCCCTTGCTCTTAAACGTGAGTCTTCTGTGCTTTCGCTTTGCTTAGGAATGAAAACACTTATAAATAAATATTAAAAACGGCGCGATTCCATTTCCTTTTGATTACAGGTGCCGTCACCCATCTTATACAATCCTCAAAACAGTCATATAATGGTGCATGACTGTCAGCTGACGTGCTCCATAGTGATAAACAGACGCTGTTTCCCAAACGGATTCTGTACACGCGATTTGAAGCGGAGAGAAAGTCTGGCTGTTGGGTGCGTGTTAAACAGACATATACACACATAATAAATAATAATAACACATAAAGATGTCGATCTTGGTTTTTTTTTTTTTTCCAAACACAACTAATTTCGTCTTAAATGAGCATAAAAAGTTAGGAAAGCAGTCGAATGCTTTTCATTATACCGTTAGATGTGTGCAGTTTTGAAGTGACACCTGTTATTTAATGTAGTAAAAAAAATCTCAATAAATGATAGATTCATTCGTTGCTCTTTAATCAGAATGTGTAAGTTATACAGCGAAGAAAGGCTAATGAGACTGATAGGTTGATTCTATTTCATTATAACAGCTATTAATTTTAATAAGCGGAACTGTCTGCTAATGTTTTTGCTGCTAATGTATATATTTATTTTTCTTTTGTTAATAATAATTTTAAAACATATTACTGACCATTTAACTGTTTATTTACAATGAAACAGCTCCAAATGAACATATTTAGTAATTTGGGCATTTTTTTAAGGGGAATGGGGTGGAGGGGTAGGGGGTCCCTTATTATGGTGGGCATATCCCTTATTTTCACATCCCAATGTTGACAGGTATGCCAATGCAGTATATGGCACCTTTAAAATTGCTTTTATGTCCAGTGTTCTGTTTACATTTCTGGTTGTTTATATATGTTGCCCTGCGAGTCACGACATTATGACCTCAGTTAATTTTTATTTTTATTGTTATTCCGCTACATCTAATTCATCTGACACTATCAGTCTGTAAAGTAGGCAGAATATGAATAGAGAGTTGCCTCAAAATGTAGTACATGCTAAATAATTAAAACGTTAAAATAATGACTAAAACTGACCTGCACTTTTAAAAGGAAGGTGAACGCCAAGCCAGCTTTGCCTGCTCTCGCTGTCCTACCCACCCTGCAAACGAAAACAGCTGTAAAGATGCACTGAGGGATAGAAAAAGCCTAATATTCAGAAAAAGTCTGTTCTGGGGGTTTGTTTTGTGATGTGTTGACCTGCCTGTGGATGTATGTGCGGATGTACTGAGGAGCATCATAATTAATGACACATTTTACACCGTTGATATCAATCCCTCTGGCGGCAGCATCTGTGCTTATCAACCTGATGTGAAAAAAAAAAAAACAACTAATTAATAACAATATTAATATTAAAGCCTGTGGGAAATCAAAAATGTACCATGTTTATTTTGCTAGCGATCATTGTTATTATTTGATCATTGTCCAATTAATCTGTGCAAGTAAATCCACTGAAAAAATGGTTTGTTTTGGTAATCTTCAATCAAAGTCTGACCATTTGGTTCGGCTAACCACACCCCTCTTACCGTTAGTTTGCTATGAGGAAATGATGCACAAAAAGATCGCCCCGCTTCCTACTCAATATTCGGTTTTACTTGTAAGTACATCAACATACTGAAATAAAAGTCTCAGCAATCTCTGGTTCACACGGACATTAATATACCCTAGGTCAGGGGTGGGCAAACTCGGTCCTGGAGGGCCGGTGACCTGCACAGTTTAGCTCCAACACTAATCAAACACACCTGAACAAGCTGATCAGTGTCTTCAAGATCACTAGAAATCTACAAGCAGGTGTGTTTAATTAGAGTTGGAGCACTGGCCCTCCAGGACCGAGTTTGCCCACCCCTGCCCTAGGTGTTGTCACAATACTGAAATTTGATACCAATCGGTACTGAAATTTAAAAACGTACATTTCCCGCTAACATTCAAGCGCGTTCTTAAACAGGGCTCGAAATGAACCTTTTTGCTTGGTAGCACCGGTGCTCCTAACTTTAAACATTTAGGCGCATCAGCCAAAATTTAGTCGCACCCACCAATTATGAGCACCGTTACTACAAGTTTTATACAAACATATTTATTGTATTTGAAATCAACACTTATCAAACTAACAAGCAAAAAAATTATATATATATATATAAATGCAAGCGTGAGGAAAATATGTCTCAACGAAATCCCGTTATCACAAGAAAATAGATTTTTATAACAGAACTGAGTGAGCAAAAGATACACGGAGCGCTCACCTGCCCTGCACGCACTTAAATGAATCTGTTAACGGTATAACTGTGCTGTTCTCACAAGTGCTGTCTGATATTGCACTAATGCTTTTGACACAGATTGTAGCTTATTATATGCATACATGTTAATAGCAATACCGGTTTATTTTTATGAGTAGCGATATTAGTTTACTCTATGCAAGCCCGTTCCCGATGGTGTACGTGGTGTTCAATTTGACATATAGCTGTCCCTTGCATGGTGGACAGCATCTGGCGATTATATAAGAGATTAAAAAGAGGCTCTCGTGCTAGTTGTGGCAAACAGTTACCTGAAAACTCCATCCCACAGACTTTTTATAGCGGACTTGAAGCCAATGGAAGTCTTCTACTTTTGGAAAAGTGTAGATAGTGGATTAACATTTAGCACATGATCACTACTAAGATGTTTCAGTATTTATAACTTTAGATGTCATGGTTTCTAAAACAAAATCTGTCAGTGTTATCTTCATTCTCCTCTTCAGCGCTTTACAGTTTTTCGCGGTAGCAGCTCTCTCTCTGTCATCCCAAGCCAGAAGCGCTGACTGAGTGATTGACAGCTGATATTAACCAATCATTCGCGTTCAGTGCTAGAGCAGTGGGCCAATAAGAAGAGCATGAAGGCGGGGCACGCATTACGGACTTGGATTTGTTTACTGAAGCAAGTTGACATGACAACTGTTTTAAACCATTCCCGAGCGCTGCGTTTCGCGTTGCAAGTGCAGAGATGCATTCTGCGTGAATTACTCCCGAATCCGCGCATGTGGTGAACATTTTACAGTAAAAACTGGTCGCACATAACAATTTTAAGCACTCGCAGAAATGCTCCCGAATATATTTTAAGGTCGCATAGATAAAATTTCGGGTGCATATGCGACCAAAATGGTCGTAATTTCGAGCCCTGTTAAACATTGATGATTTGCCATTGTTTATGTGCTCAACAGAAATGACTGTGATTGGCCGTGAAGGTCATCTGTTCACCGAACTCACCGCTGTTTACTCAGTGTAACCACAGATACAGGGACACTGGAGCATTTTAAAGCCGCGAAGATCAGCTGGTTTGTTTACAAGCTGACATACGAGCGATCTGCTGATGAATCGACTGAACTTCACGGCTTTAAAACGCTCTAGTATCCCTGTATCTGAAGTTAACCTCAGTAAACAGTGGTCACGATCAGTGAACTGATGACCTTCACGGCCAATCACCAGTCATTTCTGTTGAGCTTAAATGTTCAATGTTAAAATTTTTGTACCGATTGGTATCGAATTCCAGTATCATGACAACATTAATATACCCACACACAAACGTATATATGATTTACAAGTACTCTTGATAGGCGTGATTTAATTTATACTCTGAAAAATGCTTATTATATGGTCCTAACCCACCCCTACTCCTAGACCAAACCTTGACAGAAAACCTGTGGCAAATTTCGAATGTCAAAATACCCCATTAAGTATGGTATTAAAGTGCACCATAGGAATGTCCCTGTAAACCACTTTAATAGAGTACACAAGGTCATACCGATGTCATTAGACAATTTAGTCCCTGTAAAATACATAAATCAGTACACACACACACACACACAGATGCTGAAGGTATACATACAGTGGGATCTTCCCTTTCTCAAAGTCCTTCAGTGTCTTCTGACGTTCGCCTGGACTCAGTTTAGAGGAAAACTCTGCCACCTCCACACCACCAAACAACTTAACCAGCAAATACAGTCTGAGAAACAGGGGGGGAATGGTTTCTTTGTTTAGTCTTTTTGTCCATATTTATGCATTTTAGTCAAATAATCACAGATAATAAAATAAAAAGTATTTACTTCTTGGGTGTAAATGTCATTGTCTTCACTATTTTGCACTCCACTCTGTAGTTTTGCTAGATAAGGATGAGTTTTGCATTATAATATACATTTTTTTGTAGCTTAGAAAAGTCTTCCACTTACTATCTTTCACTAAGATTATTGTAATTAATACTTGTATATACTAATATAATGATATTAATACTTTATATTTAAGTTTATATTTAATATTTAACAGAGCAGGGATCTTTCAAAACAATAATTTTTCTTTTAAAAATAAGCTTTTACTTTTGTAAATTGTTTTTTAAGGTCAATATTATTAACCCCCTTAAAAAATGAATGTTTTTGATTGGCTACAAAACAAACCACAATTGTCTAATGACTTGCCTAACTAACTTAACGTACTTAATTAAGCCTACAAATTGCACTTTAGGCTGAATACTAGTATCTTGCTAAATAACTAGTAAAATATTATGTACTGTCATCATGGCAAAGATAAAAAAAGTGTTGAAAAAAATCTCAGAAATATTTGAAAAAACTAAAATTTTGCTAATAATTTTGCCTTCAACTGTATAGAGTTGAAAAAAACCAAAACAAGAATAGTTATCTATATATTGTACTAAAGCAATCATTTTAGGTTAAATGTAATTTAAAATGTAAAAGTAAATTATGTTAACAAATGTCTAAATGTAAATACAGAAATAACTGGCTTCTCAAAATGAAACATGGTGTTCAAAATATTTTAATTAATTGCTGCAGTTTTTATTTTTTTAATTTCATCGACAGCCTGCAGCCCCTTGTATAAACCAAGCAGCAACCTTAGTCTCTGCAATTCATCGACTGGCCACTGGGGGCTGACTCCAAAACAGAGCAAATTTCCATTGACTCCAATGCTAAAATGAAACTTTACAGCAGAAAAAAGGTGATTGCAGCCTGGTACAAAAATATTCTAGTGTATATAGCTAATATTATCCTTTATGACCTTTAGAGATCAACCTTCATAAAGAGTTCAGCTCAAACCCTGATCAAACACACCTGAATCAATGAATTAGGACCTGAACAGCACTCGATAATTACAGTCAGGTGTGTTTAATATGGGTTGCAACTGAAATCTGCAGGAAGGTCGATCTCCAGGAACAGGGTTGGTCACCCCTGCTTTATGACAACTGTGAGAGAGGTTAATTTCCATTTATATTAAGCCTTAAAATTCTGCATAATTGTCAGTGGAAATAGCATAGTGGTTAAGTGCTCCGACATATAGAACCATGGTGCTCATGGCGACCCGAGATTGATTCCCGGCTCGAGGTCCTTTGCCGACCCCTCCCCTCTCTCTGCTCTCAATATTATCCTGTCTCTTACCTCCACTGTCCTTTCCAATTAAAGGTAAAACCCCCCTAAAAATAATTATATATATATATATAACAATCTGCATAATTAAGGGCGTGGCCACTTGAGTGACAGACGTCTGCTGCTCATTGTCATATCATCCATATGCTGAAATTGGCATTTATATAGTTCTTACAATTATCAATTATAATTAATTCATGGAGGTTGTCAGATTGACGACACAAACATGATCGAGCGTGTCTGATGATCAAGCCTTAAAATGGAAGCAGCTCAGCTAACGTTTATGTTTTATATTATTTATATTATTTGCTAATTAAAAACCACCTCAAGAGGATTTCTATTACTCTGAATTTGTGTTTAATTTCAGAGGCTGCCACTGTCCTGTAGAGGTCGCATTTTTGGCTGCATCCGCATATACTGAAGCAGCCTTTAAGACTGAAAAGTAAATATATGTTTCCCATCAAGGCTAAAATAAATTGGGTAAACTGGCAGTGGGCTGGTTATAGAGACCAAAACGAGGACAGGCGTTCCAACACGGACTATACATTTTCAAAGGACTTGAGCATTGTTTTTCAGATCAACAAACAAGTATGTTCACTTAGTGTTTTTTAAATATCTGCAAACATATTAAGGTATCTTTATGTTTTAGAAGATTCAAGAACTTACATACAGCACCTTTAAAATCATTACCTGTGTGCTCCTTCTCTGGAGTTGGTGAAGCACAGAGCAGGACTGAACTTGAGCCGCAGCAGGAAGTGAAGGATGATGAGCGGCTTCTTGCTGAAGGTGCAGGGGACGTAATACTCCTGCAGAAGACATTTCCACATGTTAATCAGGATCTCTGCTAATAAAACCTGTAGCAGCGTCCATGATATGTTCAGGAAACTCACCGACAGGCCCTGAGGGAAGTGAAAAGTGTCCTGGCTTTGTGCTGGGTTGTCTGTAAGGGAGTGTGTGGAGCTGAAGAGTCGCGGCTGATGCAGATCCAGCAGCTGCAGCTTCTCCGGGTTTTGGGTGAGGGTTGCGGAAAACAGCAGCTTCTGCAGAGGAATCTGAGGCGGAGACAGACTGACATGCAGACAGACAATGCCGGTCAGAAATTTGGAATAATTCAGAAAGAGTCCGACGTGCACAGCTCTTATATGGATAGATGTGCTCAAAGCACGCAGTAGTGCATGTCAGGGTGTGTGTGTGTGATCGCGTGATGTGCGTTTTCAGCGGTGTAATGCAGACACAGGCTGCGTCCGAAACCGCATACTTCCATACTATATAGGACGCTAAAATCAGTATGCAAGCCGAGTAGTATGTCCGAATTCATAGAATTGGAAAATCAGTATGCGAGAAGTACCCGGATGACTTACTACTTCCGGCAAGATTCTGAAGTGCGCATTGCATGCATGCTGCGCTATCCCATGATGCCCCGTGAGCGAATTCATGAATGTATCAATTGATTCAATTGAATCAATTGAATTCATGAATCAATTGTAAAGCGACGCAATTGACGCAGGTAGGTCACGTGACAATGGCAAAATGGCAGATGTAGTACGCTCGAATTCCATGCATACTTTTCACATTGATACAGTATAGAACGTACTTTTCTAACGACCGAGTAGTACGTTTAAATTAAAATGCAGTACCTACTGAGTAGTAGGCAGTTTCGGACGCAGCCACAGAGTTGTTCAGAAACGCTGGGTGAAACGCTGGTGTGGACACGGATCATTTTCATTCT
The DNA here is from genome assembly GCF_052040795.2 of Danio rerio. Classification (NCBI taxonomy): domain Eukaryota; kingdom Metazoa; phylum Chordata; class Actinopteri; order Cypriniformes; family Danionidae; genus Danio; species Danio rerio. The sequence continues at coordinate 56,474,636 of NC_141028.1, read as the reverse complement.
AAAACGCTGTTTTAATGCTAAAACGTATTCGTTTTAAGACCTAAGTTTGAGGTCTACCATGATGCGATATCATGAATGTGATGTAATAATAATGACAATAATGGACCCAATATTTAGGAATAGGAAAACAATATGTTAGGATAAGCACTTGAAGATCATATAACTTAATGCCATAATAAATAAACAGTTGTCATGACAGCTGTCCACTACAAACAGAACCTTGCAATGGTTTCCCCGCCTCCGAGCTCCTCTGATTAGTCCACTGGACCAGACAGTGATGAACTGCGCTGCTTGTGAAAATTACAGACCTTTCAATTTGAAACGGTGCTTCAAAAGATGCGAGACAAGAGTGTAACAGTCACCCATGTTCGTGAAGCTTTACTGTGTATTTTAACAAATAAATGAGTGTAAGAATCATTGATGAAACTACAAGTTACAAAAATATTACTTAAAATTGACTCAAGTGTATTGTTAAGTTTAAAGGTCCCGTGACGTGCTTTGAAATGTGCATTTTTATACGATGTCTGACGTAATCTCAACCGAAACACGAAGAGAGGGTGAGACATTGTGTAGCTCCTCCCCTTTAAAAAAAAAACAGCCAGTAGCGTTTTGTTTGATCACAGCTCTTGTTGAGCTCAAGTGCATCAAATGAAAAGCGTCTTGAAGGGGGCATGGCATGTCAGATACTCAAGAGCGCTTGATTGGTCAGAAAATTTGATGAGAAACTGAAGTATGAGGTGACCTGAATGAAACAGTTGATCCATTTAAATAACGGTGAAAAACTTTAAGCTTTACATGTTTAGATGAGGAGATTCCCCCCTATTTGTAAAGCGCTTTGAGTGCACTGAAAATGTAAATATAAATGTAAGGAATTATTATTATTATTATTATTATTATATCAGTTCTATTTCTTATAAACATAATTTGGTCACTGTTTTGGTGCACACTGGCTTATAGATATCCTAATAACTAACAATACTGATACTAATATCTAAGGAAACTTTATTATAATTTGACATTGATTTCTTTATTGTTAAGGTGCGCGGACGTCTTCAAACCGAAAGTCGATGTGTTGGGTTATTTACAATCCTAGTTGTAAATAACAGATAAAGATGGCATCCTACCTTGCCGCTGTGATTGGTCCAGGCACTGTCCTCCTGAAGACAGACGTGTGTGTCTCTCCTGGGGTACTGTACACTGCTTTAGTCACCTGGCTGAGCCAGGACTGATGCATGCTGTCAATCATCCTGTCTGCCTCGTCAATAATCTACAACACACACACAGTATAAGCTCACACACTCTATACAGAAAACACAAGGATAGCATGAGAGAGAACACTTGCTTAACACTCTTCACAGTCTCTTTAAGGTTAATTTAATACTTAACTGATGACAAAATGATTAGCCCTCGTGTGAAACTTGAATTCTTTTTTAAATAAGTGATGTTTAACAAGCAAGACGATTTTTGCACAGCATTTCCTATTATATTTTTATTTATTTTAGTTTGATTAGAAAATAAATTAATTTAAATGTAAAAATTAAGATCAAAAAGCTAAGATCAACATTAGTAGCCCCTTAGGATTGTCTACCGCAGTGGTTCTCAAAGTGGGGGTCGGGACCCACGGAGGGGTTGCAGGGCAATAAGGGGGGGGGGTCGCCTGGTGATTTCCAAAAATCTATTTATTTTTATTAAACCATAAGAATGACCATATTTCAAAAAGTTGTTTATAGTTACTATATACTAAATAGTCACTATAGTAGTTTATAGTTACTAGTACTAATGGATTGCAACCCCTGGGGTAACTACATTATATTAAAGACACAGCAAGAGCGTCAGATGCAGCAGATTGATTTTATAACACCAGGTTAAACTTTCTGGCCCATTTACAGCACTGACATACATTTTAAAAATTAAATGAAGAATAGACTTGTGTCTATTGGTGTGTGTGCGCCATTGCATGCAAGGTTTCTGTATTCATAACCACCTCAGAGGATATTGAGGGTCGCGAGTCACTGGCATTGTTATTTTGGGGGTCGCGGGCTGAAAAGTTTGGGAACCCCTGGTCTACCGAACAAACCACAGTTGTCCAATGGCTTAATTTAACTAACTTGCAGAATTAACCTAGTTAAACCTTTAAATCTGATTGTTTTTTGTTATTGAAATCCTGGAGGGAATGTAATGCTGTATATCTGTTCACTATACTAATGGCAAGTCTTTATAGATTGAGATTCCCACTGATGCTCACCAGGAAGCGTAGATGTTGTAGACTGAAGCTGCTGTTTTTGTTGATGTGATCCACCAGTCGACCTGGTGTGGCCACCACAATATCAGCCAAACTGTGGCTAACACCTCCCCTACACACACACACACACACACACACACACACACACACACACACACACACACACACACACACACACACACACACACACAGTTTCAACTCTAGGACTTGATAGAAGCTGAACTTTTATCATCTTCCAGGTTTGTCAAGCACACTCACCTGATTTCCGAGAGCGCCGTTTGCTCTGCCGCGAACGATTTCTGGCCTGTGATCATGACCACCTTCAGACTGCTGCCCTCAGTGTATGCGCTGAACACCTTCGACACCTGTGTCATGGAAATCAAGCATGAACAATCAATATGTACGCATAAGAAGATTGTTAGTCGTGTAATGTTTATTGGTTAACAATCACTACCTGTTGTGCTAACTCTTTGGTAGGCAGGACGGCGAGTGCACGGACCTGACGCACCACACGCTTGGACAATGCCTGCATTAATAAACACATACACACACACACACACACACAATATATTAATCTATACAACATATAGTTTTTATCTGTTTACTTAAAAATGTTGCCTTTTCACTACTTTTGTTTTTAATCTGTGTGATATAGAAAAAATAGAAAAAGAAATATACAGGGGCTGGACAATAAAACGTCTGGTTTTACTCCACAATAATTAATTAGTATGTCATCACTTTTTGTGGCCCACAGAGCATCGGTTGGTCTTGGGAATGACAGATACAAGTCCTGCACAGTGGCCAGAGGGATTCTGAGCCATTCTTCTAGCAGAATAGTGGCCAGGTCGCTACATGATGCTAGTGAAGGAAAACGTTTCTTGACTCGCTCCTCCAAAACACCCCAAAGTGGCTCAATAATGTTTGACTCGGGGGACTGTGCAGGCCATGGGAGATGTTCAACTTCACTTTCATGTTCCTCAAACCACTCTGTCAGCAGTCTTTCTGTGTGTATTGGTGCATTTTCCATTCAAATACACAGCACTGCCTTCAGGATACAATGTTTGACCCATTGGATGCACATGGTCCTCCAGAACAGTTCGGGTAGTCCTTGGCTGTGACGCACCCATCTAGCACAATGCTGAAATTACCCAGGACACCATGGCTCTAGATCAGGGGTGTCAAACTCAATTCCTGGAGGGCCGAAGCCCTGCACAGTTTAGTTCCAACCCTGCTCCAACACACTTACCTGTAGGTTTCAAACAAGCCTGAAGGACTCAATTAGTTTGATCAGGTGTGTTTAATTAGGGTTGGAACCAAACTGTGCAGAGCTGCGGCCCTTTTGGAACTGAGTTTGACACCTGTGCTCTAGATAGATCAAGACTGATACGCCAGCGAGAAGCACACCAACAATTTGTCATGATTTATTTGCATGATTTACAGCACTTATTTGATAAAAATAAATATATAGTTTTAATATATAACCCATTTATACTCACAAATATGATTTTTTTTTAACCCCACAAAGTATTATCACATGACGATTCATCTTTGCCATAAAAAGAGGGACAAATGACAAATTTAAGTAGATTCCGGTAGAATAAAATGTACCATATCATATATTAATGCCTTTACTGTGATTTTTTGATTGAATAAAGCCTGCTCGGCTAGACTACTCAACAGCTCTCAACTCCAGTCAACTTATCCCTACTCTGAAACCTCCCCATGCATTCGTGAGTGTGTCCCATAGAGGTAAGTGGGCTTAACAAACCACCTGTGGAAGGACACCCTCTCGTCTCTCTGACTCTTGCACCAGGTTGCACATATAGACACTTTCCTAATCACTCCATGTTTCTTGGAAAAACAGTGTATTTCAAATTGTGCCTCATTCAGGTAAGTGGGCTTGTCAAACCACCTGTAAAAACACTTTTCTCTTACGCACCTGAAACTTTATCTAATCTCCATCTTACAAGGACTCAATAATAAAAGCAATGTTTACTATAAATGTACCACACTTATTTTGCACTGCTTGCTTCAACCTTAAATACTTCTTTTGCACAATATTAAACCTTAAACACCTCTTTTGTACAATATTCTGCACAACATTGTTCAGTCTCATGTAAAAGTACTTGTACAGCGTGTCTTATGTGTAAAGTTTAGGTATTTTATTTTACAGAATATGTTAGTTATGCATAAGTTTTTATATTATTTCTTAAGTCCTGTGTTGTGTTTGTATTTAGGATTAATCGATGCAGCACCGCTGTCCTGTTAGATACGACATTTCGTTCCGCTGTATGTCCACACATGTAGTGGACTGACAGTAAAGCTCGACTTGACTTGACTTAAAAATATCCAGCTTTGGTGAACACAAAAAACATTTACAAATTTTATTTATTTCAAATCTTTGACGAAATTAACTCCTATATTTGTAAACATTAAGATGAGTGTTAATAATTACATTACTTTGTCAGTGCACACAAGCTATCTGCTAGTTTACAGTTACAAAGACAATGGCTGCATCTGAAACCGCATACTTCCATACTATACAGTGCGCTAAAATCAGTATGCGAGCCGAGTAGTATGTCCGAATTCATAGAATTAGAAAATCAGTATCAGCAAGAAGTACCCGGATGACTTACTACTGCAAGCAAGATTCTGAAGTGCGCATTTCATGCACACTGTGCTATCCCATGATGCCCTGCAAGAGAATTCATGAATCGGACTGAAGCGACACAACTGACGCAGGTAGGTCACGTGACCATGATAAAATGGCGGGTGTAGTACATCCGAACTCCATTCATATTTTTCATATTCATACTGTACAGAACGTACTTTTCTAACGGCCGAGTAGTACGTTTAAATTCAAATGTAGTACCTACTGAGTAGTAGGCAGTTTTGGACGCAGCCAATATTTCAGACAATATAGGAAAATATATTCAAATGCTATTGATTGCTTGCACCTGTACAACAGGAATGACGAAGGCCAGGGTCTTCCCGCTTCCTGTAGGTGCAGAAACACAGACGTCTCTGGGTCTGTAGCCCCCTGGACCCACCAGCAGCCCTGAACCAACGCTCTCCAGAATGGCAGGGATGACCTCAGCTTGAACTAAAAAATACAAACAAACAAAAAAAAAACATTAAAGGGATAGTTCAGCCAAAAATGAATATTTTGTCATCATTTACTCACTCTTTACTTGCTTCAAACCTTTAAGGTAACACTTTAGAATAACTATCTGTTATAAAAAGTTATTGAATCATTAATAAACATTTAGTGAATGGGATATAAATGACTTGTTAAATAATAGTTAATAGTTTGTTAATTATTTACAACTACCCTTTATTACTAGTTAACAGATGATTAATAAACTGTTAGTTAATGGAATATAAATGACGTTAAATAATAGTTTGTTCATTATTTATAACTGCCCCTTATTACTAGTTAATAGATCATTTATAAACTGTTAGTTAATAAAATATAAATGACTTGTTAAATAATAGTTTGTTCATTATTCATAATTGTGCCTTACAGATAGATAGCCAATAGATAACTTACAAGCTGTAAGCTAACAACTTATAAATGGCTTGTTAACTGTATTTTAATTATTTAAAACTATACCTAATCAATTATTAATAGATGATGAACAAGCTGTTGGTAAATTACTTACTAAAGACGTGTTAAGTACCAGTTAATAGTCTATATATGTTATTGAGACGGTATTCTAAAGTTGCAACTATTCTTTATTTATTAACTGTTAATGAGGAATATTGCAACTAGAATAACGTCCCTATAACATACATAAGCTAATGACTAACACTTAACTAATATATTATCTCTCACTTTACAGATCAGTTGCTCATAGTTTGTTTACTATTTACTTATACCAGTCAAACTTGTGGGATTAGGAAATTATGTTTACCAAATGTCACTATACAGATTTGTGTCCTGACATGTCACATAAACACACACACACACACGTTTGTTTTTGTGAAAAGTGGGGACATCACATAGGTTTCTATTTATTTTATATGGTTCAAACTGTATATCATATTGCCCTCACCCCACCCCACCCCTAAACCCAACCATCACAGAAGACTGTGTGCAACTCTACTCTCTGATTAAACTCATTCTGTAGGATTTATAAGCATTTTGAGAAATGAGGACGTCACCAACGTCATTATGTCATTATACAGATTTGTGTCCTGATATGTCACAAAAAAAACGCACATACACACACACACACAAACACACACACACACACACACACACACACACACACACACACACACACACACACACACACACACACACACACACACACACACACACACACACACACACAAAAACACTTTAAAGCACTTCAGGGGCCATTTAAAGCATCCCCATAGCACACACTCACAAGAAATGGGAACCCTCTTGAATGCCATGCTGTAGAATTATTAATTTATCATTGCCTTTACCTGGAAAGAAGCTCTGTATGCCATTAGTTTGTAATTTCCTCAGCAGTGTGGGACAGATGCCTGGCACCTCACTGATAGGAATGAGGTTACTCTTAATGTCTTTCTGGATGACATCAGGCTGGGACAACCACTGGGGCAACACTCTCTTGACCTGCAAATATTGAGCAAACAGCTCTTTAAATTCACAATGGAGCTTAATTTAAAGCTTGATATAAACATTTTTTTAACATACTACCTTTTGCACATCCTTCTCTTTGAATCCACCCAGGACCTGATAGTTGCTCTGAGAGCTGCTGGTTAATTCCTCTGCTTTTTCAGCCTTAAATTGCACTGGGCTGCTGGGAGTTGGTCCTGTGATGTCTACAGACTTCTCATTTTCTGATTCATTCTCTTCTAAAAACAAAAATAAATCTGTATGAAAAATTTCACTTTCACAAACAGTACATAATAGGGCATTAAAAATGGAAATGATCTCATTTTATAAATCTCCTAGATTAAACAGTTCTGTTTTACCATTTTTAAATGCATTCAGCCAATCTCCAGGTCTGGCAGAAGCACTTTTAGCTTAGCTTAGCATAAACCACTGAATCGCATTAGACCATTAGCATTTCACTTTGAAAAACCACTTAAAAATGACCAAAGAGTTTCAATAATTTTACATTTAAAAGTTGACTCTTTTGTCGTAACATCATGTTCTAAAACTGAATGAGATAAAAATGTGTTACTTTCTAAGCTGATATGTCTAGGAATTATACTCTCACTCTGGCGTAATTATCAAGGAATCTTAATAGAGGTGATTAATGATTTTACCCTACCAACAAATCTAAATTAGGAGGGTTAAAAAGAGTTGACCTGATTTTAAAACTCTTACTTTTTATAGTATAGTAATAAATTGTAAATTAACACATAATGAAGTGCCTTGGACACTCAAATCAGTCATACCAAGAGAGTTCTACTGAACAAAAATCTTAATTAACAAATCCTAGTCAAGCATCACTGCAGCCCTCCACCAGTCGGGGCTTTAAGGCAGAGTGGCCAGACGGAAGGGAAAGCCTGCATGGAAATTGCTAAATAACATATGAAGGACTCCACAACAACCCTGTGACTGTTCTTAAATGGCCCAACCAGAGCCCTGACTCAAACCCAATTGAGAATCTCTGAAAACATGGCTGTCCACCATCCAACCTGACAGAACTGGAGAGGATCTGCAGAGGAATGGCAGAGGATCGCCAAATCTAGGTCTGAATACTTAGGACCATGTGATATTTCAGTTATTCTTTTTCAATTAATCTGCAAAAATGTCAACAACTCTGTTTTTCTGTCAATAAGGGGTGATGTGTGTACATTAATGAGGAATACTTTTTTTAAACATAATATATGTTTATATTTATTTTGTATATAAATACACATGCATATAATTCATGCATATAATTGAGAAAATGTTTATTTAAAATTGGATATAAAATATATATGATACAAATTATAGACAAATTTAAAAATCTATGTGGCAAAAGTTTTGTTTTTTATGTATGTGTTTGCATCACATATACATCTTAATTATATATATTAAATACACTCACACATACAGTTGAAGTAAGAATTATTAGCCCCCCTAAATTATTAGACCGCTTGTTTTTCCTCAATTTCTGTTTAACGGAGAGCAGATTTTTTCAACACATTTCTAAACATAATAGTTTTAATAACTAATTTCTAATAACTGATTTATTTATTTTATCTTTGCCAGGATGACAGTAAATAATATTTGACTAGATATTTTTCAAGAAACTTCTATACAGCTTAAAGTGACATTTAAAGGCTTAACTAGGTTACTAGGCAGGTTAGCGTATTGTATAATAATGGTTTGTTCTGTAGACTATCGAGAACAAAATAGCTTAAAGAGGCTAATAATTTTGTCCCTAAAATGGTTTATAAAAAATTAAAAACAGTTTTTATTCTAGGCGAAATTAAAAAAAATAAGACTTACTCCAGAAGAAAAAATATTATCAGACATACTGTGAAAATTTCTCTTGCTCTGTTAAACATGATTTGGAAAATATTTTTAAAAAAAAGAAAAAAAATTGAAGGGGCTAATAATTCTGACTTCAACTGTATATTATGTCAAAACAAACTTTTATTTTGAATGTGAATTATCTTTGCCCAGCACTTATATAAATATTTAATTGATATAACAATATATTAATATTTTTTTTCGACTGTCTACAGAACAAACCATCATTATACAATAACTTGCCTAATTACCCTTACCTGCCTAGTTAACCTAGTTAAGCCTTTAAATGTCACTTTGGGCTGTATAGAAGTGTCTTGAAAAATATCAAGTCAAATATTATTTACTGTCATCATGGCAAAGATAAAATAAATCAGTTATTAGAGATGAATTATTAAAACTATTATGTTTAGAAATGTGTTGAAAACAATCTTCTCTCTGTTAAACAGAAATTGGGGAAAAATATAAACAAGGAAGCTAATAATTCAGGAGGTTCAATAATTCTGAATTCAACTGTATACACATGTAAGAGTGTGCATTTATATACAGAATAAATACACACTACATAAACATAATTATATTACAAACACAAACTGCATTAATAAAAATCATTAAACAATCGAACATAGTAGCAAGACAGGATTACTGTACCTATTTTCACAATAACATCTTCAGTGGACAATGACTTTTTGCGTTTTTTCTTCTTTTTCACTGAACTGTCAGCCTCTTCAGTAGGATCTGTGTTTTGAACACTTTCGCTTTTCTTTATTTTCCCCTTCGTCTCTTGCAGTTTGTGTTTTCTTTTCTTGTGTTCTTTCTCATCCTGCTGCTCTTTTTCTTCCTTAGGTGTGTTTGAGACGCTCTGCTGTCCTCTGGCTTTGACCTGCTTCTGAAGTTTAGCTAGTAAAGCTTTGGAGCGAGACTGCTTTTCACTGTCCTCCTCTTCCTCCTCCCCCAAATACCTGATCACAACATCAATAGACAAAGTATCACATCAGATGAAGGAACACTCCACTTAAAAAACATAAATAAATAGAAGCTTATTTACAACTGCTCTAGAGTTAAACCATTGACTTTTAACATCTATTACGAAGATCTCCAGGTCTTGTAGCTACATTTTTAAATCCATTCAGACAATCTCTGGGTCTGGCGGGAGCACTTTTAGCTTAGCTTAGCATAAATCATTGGATCAGATAAGACCATTAGCATCTCACTCAAAATGACCAAAGAGTTTTGATGATTTCCCTTTTCAAAGCTTGACTATTCTAATTTTCAATCTATTTTGATGATCTCCGGGTCTAGCAGGAGCACTTTCAGCTTAGCTTAGCATAAATCATAGAATTAGATTAGACCATTAGCATCTCCCTCAAAATGATTAAAGAGTTTTGATAATTTCTCTATTTAAAGCTTGACTATTTTGTAGTTACATTTGCAATACATTCAGACAATCTCTGGGTCAGGCGGGAGCACTTTTAGCTTAGCTTAGCATAAATCATTGAATCTGATTAGACCATTAGCATCTCACTCAAAAATGACCAAAGAGTTTTGATAATTTTCCTATTTATAGCTTGACTATTTTGTAGTTACATTTACAATCCATTCAGACAATGTCTGGGTCAGGCATGAGTGCTTTTAGCTTAGCTTAGCATAAATCATTGAATCAAATTAGACCATTAGCATCTTGCTCAAAATGACCAGAGTTTTGGTAATTTTACTTTTCGAAGCATGACTATTCTGTAGTTACATTTTAAATCCATTCAGATGATCTCCGGGTCTAGCTGAAGCGCTTTTAGCTTAGCATAAATCATTAAATCAGATTTGACCATTAGCATCTCGCTCAAAAGGACCAGACTTTTGATAATTTCCTTATTTAAAACTCTTCTTTACATTTTTTATATATTCAGACAATATCTAGGTGTGGCAGGGACACCTTTGGCTTAGCTTAGCTTAGCATAAATCATTGATTGATATTATATTAGACAGCTCCTGAAAATCTTGCAACAATGGAGACATTTGTGAGAATCGATTCAAAACTATTTTCATTTATTTGTGTAAATGTCATTGAGCAAAAGTCCTTGATTATTATGCCAAACGGAGAGTATAGGTTCTAGCCAAGTTAGCCATGCACAATAATAATAATACATGAATTATTAAAGGTGCTATTAATAGAAAAAACTATTTATAAATGTAAGGTAAACAAAATCTTACGAGATTAACTTGCACAATTCATTAATTGATGTAAAGTTGGTTTTATATTCGCACATTCAGACTTTCTCCTTAATAATTTAATTTCACACAAAAAATATTCTGCTAATGTTAAATAAACTACAAGAAATTATAGTGCTAATGTTGTTTTCCAGTCATATTTCAATTTAATTTCATACCGAATATTTAAAGTACCATCGTAAACAATATCGGGAGCATGACATATGCTGTCACTGCGAATGTGTTATTATAGGGCTAAAGGTAGTATTTATAATTGCACTGATAAAATAAATTAAGAATACAATAACGTTAAAGAACTTCTTGTCGGCAAAGTAAACAAAGTGCAATATATACCAACATACCTGTTTATCGTAAATAGCGCCATTTTAGGGACTCTTGTCAGCTGCGCTTAATCCTTTAATTCGCTTACTTACAAATTATTATAACTGTTTTACTTATGTACAGGTTTTAAAGATAAAAATATGCACTGTACATTAGCCATGTGGGTTTCCAAATGTTGTTTCGGAGTCGCGAAGCTATGACGTAGCTAACTTTTACACAGATATAACAGGGTAAAGTAAAAGATATCTTTGTTTTAGTATTTGCTGGTTACCATATGCTGGTGGTCTAGTCGGCGTTTGTAAATGGTCAAGTTTGTCAGTAGTTTTTTTCTGTTGTAAATCGTCGTTGATTATATATTTTTCTAATTTCGATGAATGTGTTGTCACGTGGAACACGTACTATTCTCTGCGCTGAGAAGGACTGGCCAATCACATTAGTTTGTGATTACTAAATTCAGTTGTGTGAACGTTTGTTTACGTTTGATGTGTTACATTTAGATTTCATGTATAAAATCGCCTAAAATAAAACAATGGCGGTGAGAGAGAAAAGCTGTTAAAGGAACTGGCTTATTTTAGGAAGAATTATTCATTACAATAATTATATTTACAAGCAAATAACCACCAGATGGCAACGTTTACTCAATTGATCAATTTCAACGAACAGAAAAGAAAATTATTACTTTTGTGAAATACTCATACTGGTGTGGAGGGAAAAGGCTTCAGTTGGGAAAATAGTTGAAGGTAAGTACTTTATGTAAGCGTGTGTGTTTGTGTGTCTATTTATATTATGAATCCATGAAATACATCGCTTTGACAAAAGCTTCAATTTGCGAAAAATAGTTGAAAGTACGTTATATGTTAATGTGCGCGCGTGTTCATCTATTTATTTTACCGATGAATCCATGAAATATATTATTACACTTTGACAAAAGCAGAATAATAAGCATCAAAACAGTAAAAAAAGTTTTTGTTTTTCCGTTAATTGAATGTCCGCTTCAAACCAGCCTAGGTTTGTTGGTTGGCTGGTTTTAGTTGGTTGACTAGCCTGGTTAAAGAGGGGTTTTGGCTATTCCAGGCCGGTTTACAACCATTGTCTTAGCTGGTCAGGCTGGGAGATGACCAGCTAAAACATTTGTTCATTCATTTTCTTTTTGGTTTAGTCCCTTATTTATTCATAAGGGATTGCCAGAGCGGATTGAACCACCAACTTGTTCCACCCAGCGCATGCCCTTCCAGCCGCAACCCATCTCTGGGAAACATCCATACACACTCATTCGCACTCATACACTATGGACAATTCAGCTTAACCGATTCACCTGAACGCTTGTCTTTGGACTGTGGGAGAAACCGGAGCACCCCGAAGAAACCCACGCAAACGCAAGGAGAACATGCAAACTCCACACAGAAACGCCAACTGACCCAGCCAAGGCTCGAACCAGCGACCTTCTTGGTGTGAGGCGACAGCACTACCTACTGTACCACTGCGTCGCCCTAATTTATAATGATCAATTATTTTACATGCCTTTTATGTCAGAATACTTGGAATATTTATGCTATGTAATACACTGTAAAACAATTGTTGGCTGAAATCTTTCAGTTGAATCAAATAAACATTTCTATTCAAAATGACTTGAAACCTGAACTTCTTAAAATAAGTTAAAGTAACAAACATGACAGTCATTTTTAAAACGGTGCATCATTTGTACATAAATATAGCTTATATATATATGTATGTATACACATATATATATATATACATATACATATATATATATATACATATACATATATATACACATATATATATATATATATACATATATATATATTATATATATATATATATATATATATATATATATATATATATATATATATATATATATATATATATATATATATATATATATATAAATAGCATATTTATATATATATAACGCTAAAACAATATTATTTCACCCATATTTGGACATTTTCAATTTCTCAAGTTATTGAAAACAAGCCGATACTTATCATGCATTTTACTATAATATAAATGTATTATAAATCAATACCATGACATCTTTTAAACAGGTTCCATTTATTACACACAGATTCTAAACCTGTGAGTGTTTTGCATAACTCAAGTATTTCAAAAGACAAGTGCTTTGAGATTCATTCACAAGGCCACCAAACAATCATGGCTGCTTCCACATGAAACAAACAACAACAAAAAACATGAACAATCCCCGCAGTCTCACACTCATATAAAACGCCTTTCCACAAAAGAGCAACGTGGATACACTCACTTAAAATTCACCTCATATAATAGAAACTCGTATCTTGTGTATTTTTACACCTTTAATGCCTCAGTACACATATACTTATGAGATGAAATGCTGGAGGCAAATGGAGGAAGACAGGTAGCTACCTTTTTTGCAGCAAAAGTAAAGTGTTTCATATTTGGTGTTTGTGTTTTAAGCAGATATTGTATTTAAAGGAATACTAGACTTTTTTGGTGTAAAATAGGCTAATTTTACTGACCTAGTGTTAATGAGTTTAATTCATCTAGTGGATCTCGGGTCTGACGGGAGCACTATTAGCTTAGCATCGTTAAATCTGATCATATTATTAGCATCTTGCTGAAAAGCCAGCAAGGATAGATTATTACGCTAGAATGAGTGTATATCCTAGCTCTTTTGACCAAGAAAATAGCAACATTGCATTTTCTGACAGCATACGATTTAAATAACAGAAAAAGTCAAGCTTTAAATAGGAAAAACATTGAAACTTTTTTTTTAAATGTTTGAACGAGATGCTAATAGTCTAATCTGATTCAATGATCTATGCTAAGCTAAGCTAAAAGTGCTCTCGACAGGCCCAGAGATCGGCTGAATGGATTCAGAAATGCTAAAACTGAACGGTTTACCTCTGGAGGAAATGTAAAATGAGCCTATTTCTAAAAAAGGGTTCCTTTAATAACAAATATTAGTGACATAACAGCATCTTGACATAACAACATCACCTATGAAACATAATGAAGAGAATGAGCAGTGTGTAGTGATAGTTAGAAAGCAAATACAAGATTGAAACACAGGTGTGCTGACATTTTATTTGTGCAGCAAGTGTTTCATATTTAGAGTTTGCTTTGTAAGCATATATGATATTTAAAGGAATGCTACACTTTTTTTGGCGGGAAATACATAATTTAGGGCTTCCCTATAGTGTCAATGAGTTTAATCCACTTAGATGATCTCGATTTCTGGCGGCAGCACTATTAGCTAAGCTTAGCATCTTTAAATCAGATTATATTATTAGCATCTTGCTAAAAACACCAGCAAAGATTGATTATTACGCCAGAATGAATGTTAGACCTTTAGACCTTGAAAATAGCAAGTTTTCATTTTCCGACAGCACCCGATGTAAATAACAGAAAAGTCAAGCTTTAAATAGGAAAATATTAAAACTCTTTTTTTGAAATGTTTGAGCGAGATGCTAATGGTCTAATCCGATTCAATGATCTATGCTAAGCTAAGCTAAAAGTGCTCCTGCAAGACTCAGAGATTATATGAATAAATTTAAAAAATGGTTAAACACACGTGTTTACCTAGACTATTTCTAAAAAACGGTTCCTTTAATAACAAATATTAGTGACACAACAGCATCTTGGTGCTGGCGCCGCCTATGAAACATAAAGGGAATGAGCAGTGTGTAGTAATGGTTGGAAAGCAAATATAAGATTGAAACACAGGTGTGCTGACGTTTTATTTTTACAGCAAAAGTGTTTCATATTTTGAGTTTGCGTTTTAAGCATGTATGATATTTAAGGGAATGCTACACTTTTTTTGGCCGTAAATAGATCATTTTAAGGCTCCCATTTAGTGTTAATGAGTTAAATCCACTTAGCCGTTCTCGATTTCTGATGACAGCACTATTAGCATAGCTTAGCATCATCAAATCCGATTAGAAAATTAGCATCTTGCTAAAAACACCAGCAAAGATTATTACGCCAGAATGAGTGTATAGTTAGCCCTTTTGACCTTGAAAATGGCAATGTTTAATTTTCCCACAGTATACAATGCATATAACAGAAAAGTCAAGCTTTAAATAGGAAAAAAAAAATTAAATGTTTGAGCGAGATGCTAATGGTCTAATCCAATTCAATGATCTATGTTAAGCTAAAAGTGCTCCTGCAAGACCCAGAGATTATATGCATGGATTAAAAATGATACAACAGAACACACTTGTTTACCTCTTAGGTAGATGTAAAAGAAGCCTATTTCTTAAAAAAAACGGTTCCTTTAATAACAATTGCTAGTGATATAACAGCATCTTGGTACTGGAGCTGCCTTTGAAACATAATAAAGGGAATGTGCAGCGTGTAGTGATAGTTAGAAAACAAATATAACATTGAATAGAATCGACGTGACATTTTATTACAGTTGTGTGCAATATAATCCAGCATCCATCGGATTTGATGTCCAGCTGCAGCAGCTATATTAGCTTTGTGCTAAATGAAAGTCATTGTATAGGATTGTACGTATTAAACACTTCCATCAACACTGTGCACAAGCTCAGGTGCTGCTTTTAGGATATTTTAAGCTACAATTGATTTGTACTGACATTCATACATGACGGGATGAGGGAAATATTTGCAGCAAATCTGTCAAAAACGTCATCTGCATATGCTCAATCTAAAAAGTTGATGAGAAAATAGATCTGAAAATATTTATAGTTGCAATACATTCAGTTTTTTAACGCATTATTTCAAATGAAGGCAAATTGATTCTTCATTGTCCAGTTATGATGATGAATATAATGATATATTGTTATATGATGATGATTTAGTGAATGAAACTGGTCCTTATCAAAATTTACCTTACTATTCTTATTATTACAATATGCTTATTATTATTAACAATAAAATGACAATGTGTAAATTATTATTATTATTATTATTATTATTATTATTATTCAACACTATTAATATTTATAGTTTAATAATATTAAAATTAGTAGTAGTAATAAACATTTAATAATAATAATAATAATAATAATTATTATTATTATTACCATCATTATCATCATCATAAAATAATAATAATAATAATAATAACATGAATAATAACAATAACATGAATAATAATAAGGTTAATAATAATAATAAACAAATTTGTAGTTATTCATTTAAAATTAGTTTTTTTAGTGTTGATAGCTTAATAATAATAGTTTTATTATTAGTAGTAGTAATAATAAACATTGTATTATTATTATTATTATAAAAAAATCAATTATTAGTTATTACTGTAGTAATGTCTTGAATTTATGTTGATGTTAATAAATAATGTAATGTATATAAAAAATAATGTCATGAAAAAAAACACTAAAACAAGCCTAATTTTAAATTAATAAATACAACTTCAAATGTGTTTGTTTTTATTGTTATTATTATTATTATTAATGTTGTTTTTGTTTTCATTATAATTAATATTATTATTATTGTTAACAATAATACAATGTTTATTACTACTAATTATAATAATTATATTAAGCTAACACTTAAACAAGTCTAATTTTAAATTAATAATACAAAGTTGTTTAATAATAATGCCATTAATAACAATAATAATAATAATAAACAAATTTGTATTTTTTTATTTAAAATTAGGCTTGTTTTAGTATTATTTTTCCATTACATTATTATTTATGAAAATTAAACATGTTTACATTTAAGAATGCAAAGGATACCAATAGCATACATTAAAAAATATCAATCAAATTGAATGATAGTACTGTAGTAACGTTCTGAATTTATGTTGATGTTAAAAATAATGTAATAAACATTCAAAAATAATGTAATGAAAAAAAAAACACTAAAACAAGCCTAATTTTAAATTAACAAATACAAATTAGTTTGTTATTATTATTATAATCATTATTGTTAATAATACAATGTTTACTACTACTGCTCCTACTATTAACAATAATGCTATTATTATTATTAAGCTATTAACACTAAAACAAGCCAAATTTAAAATAATACATACAAACTTGTTTGTTATTATTAATATTAATATTATTAATTCATTGTTTACTACTACTACTACTGCTAACAATATAATAATGTGTTTAATTATAATACTATTGTTATTAAACAAATTATCATATTGTTAATAATAATAACAACAACAATTATATTATTGTTAATAATAATAATAACAAACAAATTTGTATTTATTAATTTAAAATTAGGCTTGTTTTAGTGTTTATTTCATTACAATATTTTTAATGAAAATTAAGCAAGTTTACATTCATAAGAATGCCAAAAATACCAATAATATACATTATAAAAATATCAATTACATTTAATGATAGTACTGTAGTGGTGTCTTAAATATATGTTGATTTTAATAAATAATTTTCAATAAAAAACAACATATTGTGGGTATTCAAATTATTTTCAATTTTGAAAAAAAAAATGCAATTTTTCACATCCCGCTTAAGCGTATAGTGTTTTACGAGACAAAATCATCTAAATTAAAGTGTTTTAGTTCTTATAAATCGTAGGACATGCTTATTTTATTATTATGTTGACAATGATGATCTGAGCTACTGTATACAAAATTGCCTGCTTTACCATAATCATAGAAGTACCATCAGATGAAGAATAATACAAACTTGAACATGATCCAACACTTAAGCAATAATTCAGTGGATAGAAATAAAGTTTAACAGCATGAGAATGACCTGAGGTAGCAGAAGGCGTCACACAATCAAACATTTACCCCAAGATTGACCGCCGGAGGCCATAAATGTGCTTCATTCCTCAATATTTTACACTCAGCATACAGCATTTTATTCATCATGTGAAGCTCAAATCTTTTAGAGGGCAAAAAAAGTAGTATTGTAGACTCCAATTGTTCAGCGTTTCTCATGGCGGCCTTTAAGATGGAAGGGCGCTGAAACAAACGGGTCCCCAGAACTCATGTCTGACGCCATATTGTGTTCAGGGTCCGAGTTCACGGGTTCTTCATAGTGTCTGGAATACTTCGAAAGCTCCTGCGGTTGAAATTGGAGAGGAGCCACCGGGCCAAGAATACTCTGGTCAATGGAAGAACCCTGTAAAAACATGGGGTGGATCACAGGATTGGTGTAAACCTTACCAGAGGCTTCCTTCTTCCTACCAAAAGGAGCTTGGAGGAAGATGTCAGGCTGAGCTGGAGGACGAAGAAAAGGCGCATTGGTGAACACATCTCCCTCATTGCTATTGTTGTCATCCAGGTTTTGTCCAATCCGGAATGGAGCTTTAGAGAAAACGTTGACGCTTGGATCTGCTCCTGAACGTTGGGCTTGTGGAGAGGGGTTTTCAGACTGGTTTTCAGATGCTACGTCAGATGCTGAAGACATTTGGAGGTTTCTTGAAGACGCAGGACTCTGCTCGTCTTCGTCATCCGAGTCTTGAAGTAACGGTCTGGAGCCGCTACAATCCAGGCTTGGAGTTTCATCACCACTAACCTGTGACCTTCCTCCTTTTTCAGCATCGTCTTCATCGCTGGAATGAGGAAAGTCCTCCTCTGTTGGGTTCTCATCATCATCGGCGATCCCATATCCATCGCTCTTCCCTTCGGCTTCTGCAAAACAGAAAACCGTACACTGTAAAGAGCGATTCGTTGATGAAAATCGAGTAAACACTGCCTTTAAATCAGCATTTAAAGTACAGCATCATTTTACAAATGAAGATAAGTGAACTTAATAGTTTTGAGTTTCAACAGAAATACTTTACATTTTCTTAAGTGAAATCAACTTGTGACCATTAAGGCGATGGGTTTACTCACTTTTAAGTAATTGCTTTTAATAGTGTAAACTGATTTGTGTCGTATACAGGAAAATAATACAACTATTGAGCACAGAAAGTAATTTGTCATTTAGAATGAAAAGATAAATGTTCATCCATTGTTCCAGTCTGCATCACAACAATAGGGCTGGTCGATTAAATCGAAACAGGAAATCGGAAAATGTAATTAGACACTGTCTGAAGGGTTCTTCCAAAAACTTTTAGAAAATGTTGGTTCTCTTCTTGATGGAAATGTGTGCTCCTACATACTGGCTGATAGTTTATTTTTACATTCTTTGCTATTGTGTGACAGCTCATGTGAGCAGGCTTCAGTTTGATGTGTATAAAATTACATTAAAGGTGCAGTCGGCGATTGTCTTCAGAAACATTTTTTGTTGTGCTGGTCGAAAGTCCCCTTACATTTCAATAGTAATGATTTATGGAGCTAATAATATGCCAAAACAATCTGAATTTGAATTTAATAAATCAGAATTTTTATATGCTGTTAAAAATAGTTTTGATTTAGGATTTCATTACTTGAATATTGAACATCTGAAAGTTAAGACAACTGAATTTTTTAAGGCTGAATTTTATAGACGTATTTTAAACTTCAGATTTTTTGTGTTCTGAATTCAGACTGCAGATATCCAGTGCAATTCAGAACATCAAATTCAATATCCTAAAATTCAAAACCAGAAATTCAGATCGTGAAATTTAGATTCAGCAGAAAGTAGGTCAGGGGTCATTCATTCATTCATTTTCTTGTCGGCTTAGTCCCTTTATTAATCCGGGGTCGCCAAAGCGAAATGAACCCATCTCTGGGAAACATCCACACACACACATTTCACACACACACACTTAAACACTACTGACAATTTAGCCTACCCAATTCACCTGTACCGCATGTCTTTGGACTGTGGAGGAAACCGGAGCACCCGGAGGAAACCCATGCGAAGGCAGGGAGAACATGCAAACTCCACACAGAAATGCCAACTGAGCCAAGGTTCAAACCAGCGACCTTCTTGCTGGGGGGCGACAGCACTACCTACTGCGCCACTGCCTCGCCGGTCAGGGGTCATCAACAGGGAAAAGTAGAAGATCACCGAAAAGTCAAACTAAGCATTTTGGCCAATCACAGAGCTGCGTGAGTTTACTGGTGTATGTTAGGCTCAGGAGGACACAAATCTTCTGCTAACTATCTGGGGTCAGCTATTTTCAGTAGTTTGTGTAATAAATATATACATGCTTCAGTGAACCAAATTCATATATGTAATTCAGTTACATCTCACTGGTTAATTTTTATATGCTGTTAAAAATAGTTTTGATTTAGGATTTCATTACTTGAATATTGAACACCTGAAAGTCAAGACAACTGAATTTAAGGCTGAATTTTATAGACGTATTTTAAACTTCAGATTTTTTTGTGTTCTGAATTCAGACTGCAGATATCCAGTGCAATTCAGAACATCAAATTCAATATCCTAAAATTCAAAACCAGAAATTCAGATCAGGAAATTTAGATTCAGCAGAAAGTAGGTCAGGGGTCATTCATTCATTCATTCATTCATTTTCTTGTCGGCTTAGTCCCTTTATTAATCCGGGGTCGCCAAAGCGGAATGAATAGTTTGTGTAATAAATATATACATGCTTCAGTGAACCAAATTCATATATGTAATTCAGTTACATCTCACTGGTTAATCAATGTTATTGACTTTTTTTTTGAGGGATAAAGAGCTGATTGTGTCCTATACTGTAACCTCTGATGGGTTATTTCAGCAGACACAGGGCTCTTACACCTTTACCAAAGTCAAATTTAAGGACTTTTCAAGCTCTTTCCCGGTGCATTTTCAAACTGTCCCAGCATTTTACAATTGTGGTAAATGACATGTTTGTATGCACACACTTTTTTTTCAAACTATAAGACGCTATTTGTTACGATATTCTATAGTACAGCGTAGCATAAAGTATAGTATTTTAAGAAAAATGTTAATGATACGTTTGCCCAAAGCCCGTTATCAACACAAATGCTGCCTCCTTTAAAAATCATCTATTCACATCCAAGATGTAATTTAACCTTACATTTGTATTTATGTGAATGATCTGATTTTTTCATGTATATAAAAAAATGTATAATATTTTTGGCTAAAATACCTTAAAACCGAAATGACCAATGGGTGGTGCCAAATCTCTATCTTTGTCACTGAATTGTTCATTCAGATTCATTCGAATCGGCTCATTTATAAATGAATTAAGTGACTTTCTATGATCGACCTGCTCAGAGATTTCTTGTTAACCTCGTTTGTCAAGTGCTTAAAACTTTGTTTCAAATTCTAACAACATAAGAGGTGTTATAAAGTCTAAATTATTGTGAATAGTGTACAGGGAAAGCCACTTGATGAGTTTTCAACATAATGTTTGTTCTTTGTGACCTGAAACTGAAAGCAGCCTTCTCTATACTTAAAGCTAAAATAAATATGAGTCAAATTTAACATTAGGCTATATGTAAATAAAAAAAAAAAACATTTATTTTTTTACCTATTTTCATCGTAATTTTACCCTTTTCTTCATAATTCGCACCCTATACTTTGTCCATAACTATATATGAATCAAGCAGAAATGAGTGATTCTTAGTTTAACTTTTTTTGGTGATCGTCTACTCTTCCCTGCTGGTCACCGCTGACCTACTTTCTGCTGAATCTGAATTTCACGATCTGAATTTCTGGTTTCGAATTTTAGGATATTGAATTTGATGTTCTGAATTTCTTCATTTTGAAAACTTGAAACTGTATTTTGACAAACCCAATATCTGCAGTCTGTGAATTCAGAGCGCAAAAAATCTGACGTTTGAAAATACATCTATAAAATTCAGCCTTGAAAAATTCAGTTATCTACGATTTCAGATGCTCAATAGTCAAATTCAAAATAAGAAATTTTTAATGCCATATACAAATTCAGATTTGTTAAATTACAATTGTCAATAATTCAAATGAACACAATTCAAATTCAGATTGTTTTGACATATTATTAGCTCCATAGTTCAGAATAAGGGAGCTCTGAAATGTCACCTGAAACATCTCCATTTGTGTTCTGAATATGAATGAAGCTCTCGTGGGTTTGGATAGAGATGAGGGGGATTCATTAATAACAGATATTTCATATTTGGGTGAACAAACCCTTTAAGTTCATGGAAGAATTAGACGTCAATAGAGCTTTGGATTATTGAGTCAGAACTTTTAACTGGCTGATCCAGCACGTAAAATCGGTCAGGTGTGTGTTTTCAACGATGATCTGCTTGTTGTCACCAATAATAAAGTACACTGCCTGATTTACAGAAAAATGATTGATGATTTAGTAACAAATATGGCTAATCTGGTTGTTCCTGAATCCGAGTCAGAAGTTTAAGAGTTGAACAGCCCAGCTGAACAGGTTTTGCTAAATAGGGCTTTCAGTTGAAAGACGAAAAAAAGGCTTAAGATAGAAGGCAAAAAGGGCTATGCTTTGCTTTGCTGCTTTCATTATTATTACAAAGACTTCTCAGTTTCGACCCAGAATTTATTTTGGTGCATCACAAATTAACTTGAGTAAACTAGCCCTTTAAATATACACTGCTAAATAAATGCTGGGTTCCACACAATTCCTTCCTGTTGTCCTGAAACAAATTAAGCTAACCTAATCATTTTTACAAATTTAAGTTGATTGAACATTAAACAAGAAGTGTGTTGTTTCAACTCAATTTAAATAAATAGTTTAAGTATTTTTTTCAGTACAGCCCATACTTTTAATCCTGATTGTCTTAAGGGTTAGTTCACACAAAACATTTATAATCATTTAGTTACCCCTGTATGACAGCCAACAATGAAGCAGTTTTGAGGAATGCCCACACATATTATATGAACAGAAAAGCACCAAGGCAGTGCTCAAAATGTTTCAGAGGTGAAAACAATTTGGAGTAAAACGGAAATGAGTAAATGATGACAGAACTGACTTTTTTGGGGGGTAGACAGATGATTCAGGAACACTCCATTACACAATAAAAGCACAAGTAAAGCACATTCTACTACAGTATAATCCACAGCAACATTACTGACTTAAGCCACAACAAATACAGTACCACATACATTCTACGACAACTACCACAACAGTAACCTTGTTTCCACAATTAAATTATTTACAAGAATTGTCAAATCAACTGACTAGTAATGCTACTACTTTTTTGTCTAGGGTGGTCAATAATGAACTCCCATTCAACCATTCATTGACAACCCTACATCAATGGTAAAGCCATGGAAACAAGGAGGTTAGAGAAAACACAACGACTGAGATCAGAGCAGAGACATGATGCAAGTCTTACCTTCAGGATGAAGGAAATGGTCAGCATTAAATTCAGGATTAATACAGCAATGCACTAAGATTTAGTCTAAAGATGACATAGCAACACACTGCACAGGTTACACTCCATTGATTATCTGTGTAAAATGTGCTTTTGTTTGCACTCGTGATGTATTTATGACTCATTCCAGACTTAATCGGTACATTTAGAGTATTTTCCATTCATTTTCCTCTATCTGGAATGACAAAACAAATGTACAACTGAGTAAATACTAAATAATGTATAATTTACCATAAACTGGATCCATTATTAATGGAAAATAATGCTGTTTTTTTGTTAGTAATTGTTGTTTAAATTATCGTAAAGCTTTTTTAAACAATTGACATTTTACATTTTCCACCATTTTGTACTTTAGCGCAATATGCTAACATCAAAGCAGACTCCACATGGCATAAAAAAAAAGTGACAAATTTTGATTAGTATTGTTTTTAAAGAGCAAATGAGAAATTCACTGAAATAACACAGTAACAGAGTTAACAATAACCCCTTTTACACTGTAATACCGATAAATATCCGGTAATTTTCAGAACGACTTAACCAGCGAGTTCAAAAAAGCGCTGTTCACACAGGCAAGGACGTTCAGGCATTTTTCCAGAAAAGACCATTCACACATCCATTCCAAAATACCGATAAATTCTGACATCATTAACCGGAAATGAGCTCTAAACGGCCGCGCTTGTTTTTGTAAACATAGAAGTGGTCAGGCTTTTGTTGATAGCTTCACTTTATTTAAAGCTTTAGCATTTATGCAGCTGCTTTGTCCCAGAGATATCCAAATGCAGAAACGTGAACCGCAGCTTAATGTTTACACATTTGACTACAATACAAAATTCTGTGAAAGGAAAAGTATTGTGAACTACTTCCATGAAAACATATAGAGGAACACTTTCGCATGTCGAGATGTACATAATATGTGTGTGTGCTGGCGCTCACCAGCTGATTCACGAGCACACGCAACAAGCAACTGAAGCAGAGCTTGAAGGTAAACAAAGAGCGGTTTATTATAAGCATTTTTTCGATAATTTTTTCCAGTTGGCATTAAGAAGGAACATATAAATGTTATCTGACCATCATCTAGCATCTAAATGTGACTGCAAAAATTTTCAAAGGCTTTAATTTTCGTAAACAGTGCGAATGTGAATGCGTCTGAATGTTCTGATTGGCTAAAGTAGACGTCTTACGTCAGCTTGTTCTAGATGTGAACACGCTCTTTCCGGCAATCTTCCTTTTGCGTTCACACAGCGCAGCATTCCGGCAAATTACCAGTAAAGTTACAACTTCTCTTTCCTGAAAATTTACCAGTATTTTCAAAAAGGGCCTGTTCACACATACAGACCTTTCCGGAAAATTAAGGTAATTTTCTGCCAGTATGTGTAAAAGGGGCTAATAACACAGTCAACATTTTCCACCATTTTGTGCATAAGCTCAAGATGCTAACCTCAAAGCAGTTGGAGAGGTGTACCTAATTAAGTGGCCGGTGAGTATATTGCTAGGCATTTAAATGTCAGACGAACCACCAACTCCCTCAGGAGGAACATCTCTAATAGCTGATGATAAAATGAAAATCATTATAATTTTATTGCCCATTAGTGTCCTCTAAAGTGCCAACATGGAGTTCGTCCACTTCATCATGTAGAAGACTATTAAAATGTCAGTTAGTTGCAAGTAAAGTGCAGTAAACACTACAGTTTGATAATTTTTTTTTTTCTTATAATTACCAATGCTGTAATTTACAATCAATAATACAGCAGACACAATAATATTGTAAAACATTAGATTTAATTGTTCGATAAATCACTATATTTTCATTTTAAATAGACCTGTTATGCAAAAATCACTTTTATAAGGGGTCTAAACACAGTTGTGTGGCGACAGTCTATGAATACAGCCAGCTTCCAATGCTTAAATGTATTCATTCTATTTTTTTTTTAATTCACACTTGATAAAAACAGTCTGCAGAACACTTTGATTGACACTAAACTGCTGTGCGCGTCATTAGAGGAGGAAAGCCCCGCCCACTAGTTACGATCTCTCCCTCATTAGCATAGAATGTTAGTCTTGTTTTTGAATTTGGCAATATGATGACACACATGCATTTGTAGCTCCGCCCACTTTCGAAAAAGAGCACAATCTCATTTCAATTTAAAGCGACAGTCACCAAAACGCCACGATTACAATCAAAGCCTAAAAGGGGCAGGTTTAAAACATTAGCCCCTTTCACACAGTGATACCGGTAAATATCCGGAAAATTTCCGGAACGACTTTACCGGTATATTCAAAAAAGCGCTGTTCACACAGGCGAGGACGTTACGGAAATTTTCCGGAAAAGAGCATTCACACATCCATTCCAAAATACCGGTAAATTCTGACATCATTCACCACAAATGAGCTCTAAACGGCTGCGCTTGTATTTGTAAACATTTGACTAAATTACAAACTCTGTGGATGATCAATATTGTGAAAAACTTTCGCAGGATCACTTTCGCATGTCGAGATGTTCATAATATGTGCGTGTGCAGGCACAGGCTGTTCCACAGGCACACGCAAAGCTTGAAGGTAAACAAACAACGGCTTATCATAAGCATCTCATCGATGATCATTTACACAGTTGGCATTAAGATGAACATATAAACGTGATCTGACTAACTTCTAGCAGCTAAATGTGTCTGGAAAAATATTCAAAGGCTTTTATTCTCACAAACCGCGCGGACGTAAATGCGTCTGACTGTTGTGATTGGCTAAAGCAGACGTCTCACGTCAGCACGTTCTAGACGTGTACGCGCTTATTACGGCAATCTTCCTTCTGCATTCACACAGCGCAGCATTCCGGCAAATTGCAGGTAATGTTACAACTTCTCTTTCCGGAAAATAGCCAGAACGAATTTACCGGTATTTTCAAAAAGGACCTGTTCACACATACAGACCTTTCCGGAAAATTGACGGCAATTTTCCGGAAAGGTCTGTATGTGTGAAAGGGGCTATTATCTGTATGGTATTTTGAGCTGAAACCACTCACACACTCTAGGGACATCAGATAATTATTTTACATCTTGTAAAAAAAGGCATAATAGGACCACTTTAAAAAAATAGTATACCTGATTGCTAATAAAACAGTAGGACACAACATTTCAAGTCTACAATTTTATTCAATAATGTCCCTTATCAGAATATACACTGGTCGCATAAAAACAAAAGAAATACGGCGCTCAATACCATAGGGAGAATGGTTAAACCATGGCATTCCAGGATAGATATGACTTTTTGTCTTTGTCATTTTTTTGTGGGGTGTAACACACACTACAACACAAGAAAGACTTCAACGCTAAGACTACTTAGCCACACCGCTAGGTGCTTATCTAAGAGGAACCATGAGCACAGTCAAATTGCATAGATCAGCCACGATAAAACAAGCAAAGGGAGAAAGAACAAAAGGGAATTAAGTACATGGCAAAGAAAACACAAACATAACATTTCCAACATGCTCATTGAAACTTGTGGTGATTTTAGGTTTTGCCTATTGTATACGAATTTGCTTAAATCCCACTGATAGTCTAGAGATGGACTTGGGTGCCGTTTACACCGGTGCATTTTAGATTTGTTACATTTATTCCAGCATCTTTTTAAGTCCCCGAGAGATTGAAATAAACTTTTTCAGATGTTACTATTAGTATGTTAGTCTTAATGATATGTAAAAGCTAGCGTGCTTCAAAACAGTGACAAAATTTGTATTTAGAAGATATAAACATCCCAAGATAGCAGTTGGTTTCTTCCGCCAAAATGGATCAATGATTTTCAAAGCATGCTTCAGTTTCTCATCAAATCTGTTGACCAATCAACTGCTCTCTAGTATTACATGCCCCACCCCCATCAAGATGCTACTGATATATGCGCTTGATCTTACTCTCACCAGATATAAACCAAATTCTATTGGATGAGTTTGAAAAAAGGTGGAGCAGCTACTCTATGTCCTGCCCTGTCTTCATGTTTTGACTGCTTTTACAGTTGATAAATATGATTTTAAAGACACCTAATATGTAAAAATCACTTATATAAGGGGTTTAAACACAGTTGTGTGGTGAGAGTCTCTGAATATAACTAGCCTTTAATGGTAAAACATTTATTACTTCTACTTTTTTTAAATCAGGCTTGATAAAACAGTCTGCTGAGATGCTTTGATTGACTATGTCCCAATCCCCCCACTGACACATTTGTATTTGATCACTGATCACCCCCACTGACACATATATACTGTATTTGTAGCTCCGCCCTCTTTTAAAAAAATCACGTTAGAATTTAAAGCAACAGTCACCAATTTGCCACAATTTGAATCAAAGCCTAAAATGGGCAGTTTAAAAGTGTCATTAAACATTTTTGGTGTGGTGTTTTGAGCTAAAACTTCACATACACAGGGACATCAGAGACTTATTTTAAATCTTGAAAAAAACGGCATAATAGGTCCACTTTAAAAAGTAGTATGCATGATAAACACTGGTGTTTTGTTTCATTGTAGACGGACTGAAACACAAACAGTTGAAAATGGAGGCAAGGCTAATCACAATCGCTCTGATTGGTCTGCTGGACTATAGTGTGTTCCCTACTGACAACTTTGCCCCTGTTATATGGCCATTACATAAACAGTAGACTGAAAGTACAAATGTTGCTATAAGTCTCGTCGTTGATCCCAGTTGTAAGAACAACAAATAATAGCTTGACTCCTTCTAGTGGATCATTTGTAAAAGTGACAAAAGGTAGATTTTTTCTGATGAATCATTTGTTGAACTGCAATCATCACTAATACTGCAGAAGACCTATTGGATCCCGCATGGACCCAAGATTCTCAGAAAAATTAGTCAACTTTGGTGAAGAAAAAAGTCATGGTTTGGGGTTACATTCAGTATGGGGGCGTGTGAGAGATCTGCAGAGTGGATGGCAACATCAACAGCCTGAGGTATCAAGACATTTGTGCTGCCCATTACATTACAAACCACAGGAGAGGGCAAATTCTTCAGCAGGATAGCGCTCCTTCTCATACTTCAGCTTCCATATAAAAGTTTCTGAAAGCAAATCAGATCAAGATGCTCTAGGATTGGCCAGCCCAGTCACCAGACATGAACATTATTGAGCATGTTTGGGTAAGATGAAGAAGGAGGCGTTGAAGATGAATCCAAAGGATCTTGATGAACTCTGTGAGTCCTGCAGGAACACTTTCTTTGCCATTCCTGATGACTTTATTAATAAGTGATTTGAGTCATTGCAGAGATGTATGGATGCAGTCCTCCAAGCTCACGATGGAGTCAGACACATTATTCATTCTGTCTCCACTGCAGCACGACTTTATATTCTATACTGGACATTATTTCTGTTAAGTGACAAGACTTTTGTCTAAGCAAAGTCAGATCTTACTGTCCTAATTAAATCATTAAAAATCAAGGTATGGTCATATTTTATTTTGGTAAAATAAGTGTAATCTAGAGGCCTTTGCCTTTCATATGAGCCACTTCCAATGACAAATGATCAACTACAAGTCAAGTTATTATTTGTTGTTCCTAAAACTGGGATAGGCGACAAGGCTTTTGTAATGTAGTGAACTCATTTCACACAATATAGTGTGGAAGAAGATCGTTTTTCTAAAACACAGTAAAAACGCCAGTCTGGACGAAGAGCGTTTTTATTTGCAAAATGAAATTCACGAGTGTAAACGGCACCTTAAATGCTCATCCTCATGACATGCTTCTCTCGTAAGCCTGGGTTAAAATCTACACAATAATCATCTAGCGATGCAACATTTGCAAACGATCAACAGACAAAACATTAACTCAAAATAAAATGACGCTCTTAGCATCTAACACAATACAACTCTATCTAATCTAATAATGAATAATCCAAACATCATACATATAGTACAGTACATATAGACATGTGTTCATATATTGAGCTCTGTTTTATGTTTGATATGTGTTGTAAAATGTGACTTTGCATGCCTGATGCCCAAAATAACGTAACAGATTGATACATGGGTCAATATTTGACCATTTTCAGATAAATGCTGAAGAGTTAACTTTAAAGATAACAAGCCATTCTGTTCAGTGCATTTATGCATTACAGGATTAAATAAATGATATTTTAAGGTCATGAAAACACAACACTTTCCAATGAAACCATTTGTTTTTCACAATTCCTATTTTACCTTCTGAAAAAAGGAAATTCGATTAGAAATATATAGGTCCAATTTTCTGGCAGTAACTCAAGAAGAAATCAAGGAATGTTTGATATGAGTCTCTCATTTCTGTTACACGTCACAATAGACGAGACCTCGGGAAGAGCAGCCCGTCATAGGCTCCGTCTAAGCACATTTACGCACGCTTAGAAAATAACACACATCTGTCTTATTGAAATAGAGGCTACGATTCAAAATAGAGGCTATTTGAGACGGCAATGGTTAAAAGTAAAAAATAAAGCTCGTGAACTTATATTTACATTTCTCAATTTTGACGAACGCTATCGAACACTGAATCTCTTGCCTCGAAAGCGCACACCCCTGATAGTCTCTTTCTGTATATTCAAGTTTATCCAAAACACCCCATTCGGTGGAGAAACAAACACAGGCAAAAATGATACAATACAGTTGACAAACATCAGAACGTTGTACCCTAACATACAGATAAATCATCGTATAATATGTATCTTGAGAATAATGCACATTTATACAGGTTCAGAATGTGTACATTCATCCTATATTATGCCCATATGATCTGGTTTCTTTTTGTTTACAGATTGTTTTTCATTTTACTGAGTTCTATGGTCATCTTGTAAAGGTAGTACATCTGTGTCCCACACCTCAGTGCAAACAGCAAATAATAAAAATAAGAAGCAGGGGGTATGAATGAAGGAATCAAAATAAAGGAGATACGATGAAGAAAAGAATGATAGAATGAAAGAGCATCCAGGAATCAAACCCAAGATGATTGACGGACTATAAGAAAACACTTGGTTTAAAGACTTGGTTTGAACTAAATTCGATAATGTGGATGGGAAAATCTGTAAATGTTCTTTGCGCGAGTATGAAAAAACAAACTAGTCATTTAGGTTTATCGATATTAAGTCCTAGGATATCGAGTCGTAACTGCACACGAAAGGAAATTTGTCCGACAGAAACATTTAAATACCAGCCATTCAGAAGCGCAGGTTTATAATCTAATTAACACATACTAAACCTCTTTAACATTATTGAAAGTACATGCTGAGTGACTGATGTTGAGTTCTGACATTCATTTTCAAACTATACATTTGCTAGTTTGTTTATTTTTAAGATCTGAGGTGAACTTTCTGCTGCTGCTTTCAGTATGGCAATAAATGGTGTGTAAAATGTTATTTAAACTCACATTGGAAGCTTTAACACTGAATGAAGCCCATAATCAGTACCCGAGGTGATCATTGTCGTAGTATATAATGTTGTTCAGCCATGGCATCGCAAAAATGAAACCAATTTTAAAATGGGACTCCTTTGAATATGGAAAACATAGCTTTTATTGCATCTTGTGTAGTTAGGATTCATACACGAATCCAAATGTACTCATATCCGACATATTTCATCAATTGATTGTTTTAAACCTTTTTACTTAAATGCATTAACAATTTTTTTTCTGGACAAATCTCAGTATAATAATAGGGTTTTGTGTATGGTTTTTCAGAGCGTTATAATACAGTTGTTTTGTGTTTAGTGTTTTCTTTAATAATCTACAAAGTGGACCAAATATACTTTAAGAGATTGTTTAGATAACAATCAGGTCAAAAAAGTGTTGACCTAGCATTTTTAAAAACAATGATCAAAAACACGCTTATACATGAAAACTGCCAAAATTGTTAGATTATGTATGCCAGGCCAGTAGTTTTCGCTGTCACGCTGTTAGCAAACAGAACTCGTAGGCAAGGAACGATTAGACCTTTGGATTAAAAAAAAAAATGACAAAAACAAAATGGTTTATTTTTATGGATTAACCTGTATGGATTAATTTTTCACTTTAGGTCTAACGATGAGCGCTAGCAAAAGAAACATAGCAAATTTGTATATTGCAGACTTTATAAATGTTTTTTAAAAATTGCATTAAAAAAGTTCGACTTTTGGATTGACATCAAAGATTACCAAAACAATGTTTTTTTTTTAATGCTGTTTGGATTAATTTGTACGAACTAATTCTTCACAACAAAACTATGTGCTAACGAGACTAACAATGTGTGCAAGCAAAAGAAACATCGCAAATTTGGATACTGTGGACTTTATAATTACATTTTTCAAATGGTATAATAAAATGTTGACTTTTTGATTGACAAAGATTATATTTAATATAAATGATTATAATATATATATATATATATATATATATATATATATATATATATATATATATATATATATATATATATATATATATTTAAATTGTGAATTAACTTGTACGCATTAATTGTTCACCTTAAGACTAATATGATGTGCGATAGCAAAATGAACAATGCAAATTTTGACATCACGTGGACTTTTTTTGTAGATTAATTTATACAATTAATTCTTCACTTTAAGACTAATGCAACACTAGCTCACAGAAATTCGTAACTTTTTGATTTGGTAGCTAATTCGTATGACATCTCATTCGTACACTTTAGTACGGTTTGCTTATCCCCCACTGACGGTTGGGTTTAAGGGTGGGGTTTGGTGTGACTGAACTTGTATGAATTTGTAAGGATTAGCCACTAAACTGACAAAACGTAAATAATTACGTTTCCTTGTGAGATCTGGCTGGACTAACAATGTGCGATAGCAAAATAAACATAGCAACATTTTGATATCACATGGACTTTTTTGTGGATTAATTTGTACAGATTAATTCTTTACCTTAAGACTAACGCAACGATATCAAACAGCAATTCATAACTTTTTGATTTAGTGGTTAATTCGTATGAAATTGTACAATCTCATTCGTACAATTTAGTACATATGCCCCAATGATGGTTACGTTTAGTAGTGGGGTTTATTGCGAATGAACTTGTACAAATTCATTTGAATTTATCATTAAACTGACAAATTGTAAAATAGTTACGTTTCCTCGTGAGATCTGGCTGGACTAACGATGTGCGATAGCAAAATGAGCATCGCAAATTTTGATATCAAGTAGATTAATTTGTCTGGATTATTTCTTCACCTTAAGACTAACGCAACAGTATCTAAACTCATAACTTTTTAATTTATGAAACATAATTCGTACAATTTAGTATGATTTGCTATCATGTGGCCTTTATACACATTTTTCAAATGGTATAAATTATAATTTTATTAAAAATAAAACTAAACTAAACAATAATAATTTTAATTTTTTTTAAATTTCGACCTTTGGATTGACAAAGATTACCAAAACAAAATGGTTTCTTCATTGTGGATTAATTTGTACAGATTTTTTTTACCTTAACACTAATGATGTGCGATAACAAAAATAAATAACGCAAATTGTAATATCGTGGACTTTATACACAATTTCCCAATTGTTTAAAAAGTTTTATATATATATATATATATATATATATATATATATATATATATATATCTTAAATTTAATTGAAAAAACAACAACTTATTTTTGAATTTCGACCTTTGACTTGCCATTAACCCTAGCTAAGCTGTTCGTTCAAAATAAAAGTTCATAAAAAAAAAGCTTCGCAAATTTTACATTGTGATGAATGAAGCATAAATGAATGAAAGTCATGTGAATGTTTATGGATCAACAGAGAAGAAAGATACTGCGAAAGTTTAAAAGAATGCCAAAAAGAAAATATGGATGGACTAACTTAAGGTTTCTAAACTACTGCTTATTTTTTTTAAAGAATTGCACACTGCCCTCTCCCTCTCTGTTTCCTCTATAAGTCGATGAGTTGGTCCACCAGCAGAAGGGAGCATGCCAGCGAGGGCAGACTGGTCTCAGAACTGCCACTGTTGCTGCGCGAATGACCACCTAGAACATGCCGGAAAGAGGAGAGGAGAAAGAGAGAAATGAGAAGTGTGAGAAAGGAGGAGGAAGAAAAGAAGACGTTGACGGAGGAGGGTGAGTGAGGGATGAGGGGTGAGAAAAGAAAGGAGAAAGAGAAAGGCAAAAACCAGATGAATAGCAGGAAAGAGAAAGCATAAAACGCTAAAAGATAACAAGAGCAGCATCAAAGTAAGGATTATGTGTGGGAACAGCGCAGGACGGCTAGAAAAGAAAGAACACACGAACCCGAAAAGAGTCTCGAGAGGAATCGTGTTCACTGTTACTGCAGCTTAAAGGTCACAATCCATTTTAAGTAACACGTCACACTTACTTCAATATCCTGTGGATGAAAAGTCATATTCCATCCCACAATTTAAGAAAAGGTATTATATTTTGCATGACGGAGTTTGAACATGATTTTCCACAATGGAAATACGTTTTGCTTTTAAAACTTTGTTGTGTATATCATTGACAAATTGAGTGTATTCACTTATTTGTCAAAAAAGAAAGCAAAAAACCAATTTAAGCAAAAAAAAAAAAAAAAGTAATTGAGATATGTACACACTATATACACTACCTGACAAAAGTCTTATCGGGATAAGGGATAAGTTTTAGGAACAGCAAATAATAACTTGACTTCTAGTTGATCATTTGTCATTAGAAGTGGCTTATATGAAAGGCAAAGGCCTCTAGATTACACTTATTTTACTAAAATAAAATATGATCATGGCTTGATTTTAAATTATTTAATTAGCACAGTAAAGCCTGACTTTGCTTAGACAAAAGTCTTGTCACTAAAAAAGACTGTACAGTATAAAAATAATGTCCAGTATAGAATATAAAGTCATGCTGCAGTGGAAAAAGAAGGAATGTTGTGTCCGACTCCCATGAGCTCCCATTTTGACAAAGAAGGCAAAGAAAGTATTCTTGCAGGACTCCCAAAGTGTATTAAGATTATTTGGATTCATCTTCAATTCTTCCTCCATCTTACCCCAGATATGGGCTGGCCAATCCTGGAGCATCTTGACCTTCTTTGCTTTCAGGAGCTTTGATGTGGAGGCTGAAGTATGAGAAGGAGCGCTATCCTGCTGAAGAATTTGCCCTCTCCTGTGGTTTGTAATGTAATGGGCAGCACAAATGTCTTGATACCTCAGGCTGTTGATGTTGCCATCCACTCTGCAGATCTCTCTCACGCCCCCATACTGAATGTAACCCCAAACCATGATTTTTCCTTCACCAAACTTGACTGATTTCTGTAAGAATCTTGGGTCCATTCTGGATCCAATAGGTTTTCTGCAGTATTTGTGATGATTAGGATGCAGCTCATCAGATGATTCATCAGAAAAATCTACTTTCTGACACTTTTACAAATGATCAACTAGAAGTCAAGATATTATTTGTTGTTCTTACAACTGGGGTCGACAACAAGACTTTCAACAGGTAGTGTACAGTTAAATGCAAATTTATAATCTCTCCTGTGCAATTTCCCAAGTGAAATTTCCACAGTGTTTCATATTTTATAAATTTTTTTGTTTAAGTTTGCTTGGTATAAAAGCAGTTTAGTCTTTTTTTGTAATGATTTGTAAGGTCAATATTATTAGCCCCCTTAAGAAATGATTTATTTCGATTGGCTACAAAACATCCACTGTTGTCAAATGACTTGCCTAATTAACCTAGTGAAGTTTTTAAATGCCATTTCAAGCACTAGCATAAATAGCTAGTAACATTATGTGCTGTCATCAAGACCAAAGAAATTAGTTATGAAGACTATTATGTTTAAAAATGTATATATATATAACCTTCTATACATTAAAAAGCACTTTGGAAATATTTAAAAAGAGAGTTAATAATTTTGACCTTAACTGTATTAAATAATCAACATAAATTCACAATATTCAAGCAGGTGTCTATAATTAATATTAATATATTTTTTACAATTTATTGACTCCAATCTTTTAGACGGTAGTGTAAAAACCATTGAAATAAACAGTGAGCTATGCCCTTTTTCATTTTTAATGATTCACAATGAGCAATTATGGAAATATCTCAAAGGGATCGAATGTGTTTTTTGATATCAGGGTGAAATATGACAAGTTTTATTTTTATCAGATTTTTTCCATTTTTAAAAGGATTTCAAAGGTCTCAGAGAAAGGCAAGTTTAGTTAAGTTAGCATCAACATTAATGAACCAGTGTCTCGGACCAATCTACAGTGTGTTTATGTTTATATTTAATCACTTTAACTGATGAAAGCTATTAGTTACCAGTTAATTAGATGAAGTTATTAGTATCTCATTCATTCATTTTCCTTTGGCTTAGTCTCTATTTCAGAGGTCGCCACAGTGGAATAAACCGCCAACTATTCCGGCATATGTTTTACGCAGCAGATGCCCTTTCAGCTGCAACCCAGTACTGGGAAACACTCATACACACTCCTATTCACACACACTCATACACTATAGCCCATTTAGTTTATTCAATTCCCCTATAGCGCATGTGTTTGGACTGTGGGGGAAACCCACGCCAACACGAGGAGAACATGCAAACTCCACACAGAAATGCCAACTGGCCCAGTTAGGACTCGAACCAGCGACCTTCTTGCTGTGAGGTGACAGTGATAACCACTGAGCCAAGTAACTAATAAGCTTAACATTTTGGATTTTGGTTGTAAAGCTGCTTTGAAACAATAATGATTGTGATTATTGCGCTACACAAATAAACTTGAACTGAAATGACTACAGTAAAAGTTTAATGGAACTTCCTTTCAGTATCACACGTCTACAGTCAGAAACATAAAATAAAGCATATACTCTCGTCCAACAGACGTCTGCTTTTGTGTCAACTCCCTTACCTTGGCTGGAGCTTTTGGAGTTAAGCACTGGAATTGGGTCAAACTGGTTATCGGAGCCCTGGTCTCCAGTCTCAGAGGACTGAAAGCCTGAGAGTGGGTGATTCTGATCTGATGCTGTATGATGTTAGTGCCACAGAAGAGGAAACAAACAAAAAGACATTGAGGAAAGTGTTAGGAAGCCAGAGTGAAAATGATAGTCAAGCAAGGCAAGGCAAGGCAAGTTTATTTATATAGCACATTTCATACACAGTGGCAATTCAAAGTGCTTTACATAAACAGGAATAAAAAAGACAAGTTTAGGAAAATAAAATGCAGACAATAAAAATTATTAAAAACAGATAAAAACAAATTTAAATGAGTTAAAATAGGTTATAAAAGAATGAAAAAGAAAACGAAAAACATAATAGTGCGATCTGTCGGACGCAGCACAGTGCTCATTCAGTAAAGGCACAGCTAAACAGATGTGTTTTCAGTCTTGATTTGAATGTGCCTAATGTTGGAGCACATCTGATCATTTCTGGAAGCTGATTCCAGCAGTGAGGGGCGTAGTGGCTGAAGGCAGATTCACCCTGCTTTGACTGAACTCTTGGAACTTCTAGTTTATATGATCCTAAAGATCTGAGTGATCTGTTAGGTTTGTATTCAGTGAGCATATCTGTGATGTATTGAGGTCCTTGGCCATTTAGTGATTTATAGACCAGTAATAATACTTTAAAATCTATTCTGAATGTAACTGGCAGCCAGTGTAGAGACCTGAGGACAGGTGTGATGTGCTCTGATTTCCTGCTTCTGGTCAGAATTCTGGCTGCAGCATTCTGGATGAGCTGCAAGTGTCTGACTGTCTTTTTGGGAAGGCCAGTGAGGAGTCCATTACAGTAATCCACCCTGCTGCTGATAAAAGCATGAACAAGTTTTTCTAAATCTTCACTAGAAACAAAGCATCTGATTCTTGCTATGTTTTTGAGATGATAGTATGCTGATTTACTGACTGCTTTGACATGACTGTTGAAACTCAGATCTGACTCCAGAGTCACACCAAGATTCTTGACCTTATTTTTTGTCGTTTGACCTTTAGAGCCAAGGTACGCATTCACCTTGAGAACCTCATCTCTGTTCCCAAACGCAATGACTTCAGTTTTCTCTTTGTTTAACTGAAGAAAATTTTGGCACATCCAATTGTTAATTTCATCAATGCATTGGCAGAGGGTGTCAATGGGGCTGTAGTCATTAGGCAGTAAGGCTAGGTAGATCTGAGTGTCATCAGCATAGCTGTGGTAGGAGATTTGATTCTTTCTCATTATTTGGCTCAGAGGGAGCATGTAAAGGTTGAACAGGAGAGGTGCCAGAATCGAGCCTTGTGGGACTCCACATGTCATGGATGTCCACCTCGACCTATGATCACCTATACTGACATAATAACCTCTCCCTTCAAGGTAAGATCTGAACCATTTGAGGACTGTCCCAGACAGCCCAACCCAGTTTTCCAGCCTATCCAGAAGTATGCTGTGATTGACAGTGTCAAATGCAGCACTGAGATCGAGCAATACCAACACTGTTATTTTACCTGAATCTGTGTTTAGACGTATATCATTGATTATCTTTATAAGAGCGCTCTCTGTACTGTGATGTGCTCTGAAACCAGATTGAAAATTGTCTAAACACCCCTTGAAGTTTAAGAACTTGTTAACCTGGTTAAAAACAACTTTTTCAATGATTTTGCCAATGAAAGGGAGATTTGAGATTGGCCTGTAATTGCTCAATAGGGTGTTATCCAGGTTGCTCTTCTTCAAGAGGGGTTTAACAACTGCAGTTTTAAGTGATTTTGGAAAAATCCCTGAGAGAAGTGAATCATTTACCACTTTTAGGAGATCCATTTCTAAACAGGTAAACACCGTTTTGAAGAATGATGTGGGGAGCGTGTCAAGACTGCAGGTTGATGTTTTTATAACTTGCACAGTCTCTTCTAAGATTTTAACGTTAATTGCCATGCATTCAGACATAATGTCTGACTTCTCAAGTTGTGGTTGAGCTTGTTTGATATCGACACAACTTGGCTGATTGGATGAGCTGATTGCCTTTCTGATATTATTGATCTTATCAGTAAAGAAATTAGCAAATTCATTACATTTGCTTACAGAGAGTAGCTCACTGGGAATCCGACTGGGGGGGTTTGTGAGCCTCTCTACTGTTGCAAAGAGTGTGCGAGCATTATTTACATTGTTGTTTATAAGGTTTGAAAAGAAAGTCTGTCTAGCAGTTTTTAGTTCCACATTAAAAGCCTGAAGACTGTCTTTATAGATATTATAATGGACTATTAGTTTCGTCTTTCTCCACATACGCTCAGCTTTCCTGCATTGTCTTTTCTTCATTTGGACTGCTCTTGAGTTTCTCCAAGGGACTCTCTCTTTGCCAGTTCTCTTCTTAACTTTAACAGGAGCGATGTCATTTATTACATTTTCAATTTTAGAATTAAACAAATCAAGGAGAGAATCAACAGAGTCTGCAGATATACTTGGTGCTAGCGATATGGCCTTCATAAACTGCTCACTAGTGTTCTCATTTATGCATCTCTTTCTGACAGAGACAGATCTGTCTTTAATAGCTGGAGTGATCAATATATCAAAGAAAATACAGAAATGATCAGATAGTGCCACATCCTTAACAACAGTTGATGAAATGTGTAAACCCTTAGTTATAAGTAGATCAAGGGTGTGTCCACGATTGTGTGTGGGTCCTTGAACATGCTGAGCCAGATCAAAAGTGTTAAAAACAGTCATCAGTTCTTTTACAGCATTCATTTCTGGATTATCAATGTGAATATTAAAATCCCCAGCAATACTAAAATAATCATATTCAGATGTTACTATTGATAACAGCTCTGTAAAATCATCAATAAAAGCTGGAGAATATTTTGGAGGTCTGTAGATAAT
Source organism: Danio rerio (assembly GCF_052040795.2). Taxonomy (NCBI): domain Eukaryota; kingdom Metazoa; phylum Chordata; class Actinopteri; order Cypriniformes; family Danionidae; genus Danio; species Danio rerio. The sequence continues at coordinate 56,435,393 of NC_141028.1, read as the reverse complement.
GATTAGTAAGATGCGTGGAGACCCTTTTAGTGCTATACTCAGATATTCAAAAGACAAATAGTCACCAAATGACACTTGTTTACATTCATAGACATCTTTAAACAGGGCAGCGATGCCTCCACCTCTCCTATTAACTCTGCAAACACTCAAAAAGTCAAAGTTTAAAGGAGCTGCTTCATTCAGAACTGCTGCGCTACAACTGTCATCTAGCCAAGTTTCAGTTAAAAGCATAAAATCAAGGCAATTTGTGTTGATAAAATCATTGACTAAAAGTGACTTATTATTGAGTGATCTGATGTTTAGAAGTGCTAACTTAACAGTTTTAGTCGTTAGTAACTCAATACTGTAAAGCATTACTTTCAAAAGTAACCAAGTAACGCAACTAGTTACTTTTTAAGAAGTAACTCAATATTACAATGCACTAATTTCAACAGTAACCAAGTAACCCAACTAGTTACTTTTTTGGAGAGTAACTCAATATTATAAAGCATTACTTTCAAAAGTAACTATGTAATGCAACTAGTTACTTTTTAAGAAGTAACTCAATATTAAAATGCACTAATTTCAACAGTAACCAAGTAACCCAACTAGTTACTTTTTCGGAGAGTAACTCAATATTATAAAGTATTACATTCAAAAGTAATTAAGTACGTAATGCAACTAGTTACGTTAAGGAGTAACTCAATATTGTAAAGCATTACTTTCAAAAGTAACTATGTAATGCAACTAGTTAGTTTTTAAGAAGTAACTCAGTAACTCAATAACTAAGTAACCTAACTAGTTACTTTTGGGGGAGTAACTCAATATTTTAAAGCATTACTTTCAAAAGTAACTATGTAATGCAACTAATTACTTTTTAAGAAGTAACTTAATATTAAAATGCACTAATTTCAACAGTAACCAAGTAACCCAACTAGTTACTTTTTTGGAGAGTAACTCAATATTATTAAGTATTACTTTCAAAAGTAATTAAGTACGTAATGCAACTAGTTACGTTAAGGAGTAACTCAATATTGTAAAGCATTACTTTCAAAATTAACTATGTAATGCAACTAGTTAGTTTTTAAGAAGTAACTCAGTAACTCAATAACTAAGTAACCTAACTAGTTACTTTTGGGGGAGTAACTCAATGTTATAATACATTACTTTCAAAAGTAACTAAGTAACGTAATGCAACTAGTTACTTTAAGGAGTAACTCAATATTGTAAAGCATTGCTTTCAAAAGTAACCAAGTGATGCAACTAGTTACTTTTTAAGAAGTAACTTAATATAACAATGCATTAATTTCAACAGTAACCAAGTAACCTAACTAGTTACTTTTTTAGAGAGTAACTCATTATTGTAATGCAATACTTTCAAAAGTAACTTTCCCTAACACTGCTGGCTGTATGCACAGAGGTCTTACCCTGGTGGGATGGTCCACTGCTCAAAGCAGTAAACTGGTCCACAGATGGTACAGGCAGGGACGAGGGGGAAGACAGCAGTAGACCCCCAGCAGAGGGGTGAGAGAGAAGCGAACCATCCAGAAGTGAATCCCGTCCAACCAAACATTCTGGAGGGCAAGCGTGAAGGATAAAGAATGACAGAGCAGAAGCAATTGAGAATATGTATTGTTGAATAAAAAGGCCCAAGTGGAAGAGATGAAAGAGAGTGCAGAGGAAATATGAAGACACAGAGGATGGGGAAAAAGAATCCAGAGAGAAGCTCTGCAGCAGAAGTGAATGACGACAAGACATGCTTTACAAAAGGTTGATTTCACATCATTTAGTGTTCTGAAATGTGTGAAAATACAAGATGACATACTCAGAGTTTCTCCAGGTTTCACTAAGTCAAATTTAAGACATTTTAAGACTGCTATAGATGAAATTTCCAAGCTAAATGGTAAGGATTTTGTTTTATGGCCCGGATGGGCCAGTGGAAAAGATTTTTACTTGCTCCATCGAAAAAAATCTAATTGAGTTCTTATAAATATTATCCTTTTTTTTTTTTTTATTTCCAACATAACTTCATTTTTTAAGTTTTAAAACTACATTGAGTTAAAATGTATGCAGCATAAGATGCCTGTCCTTGTCAGTGTCCTCACCAGGTAGCTTTAAATCATAAATATTCAAACCAATGTTATTGTAAGGAACATAATTAATCCATATTGGTGAATACTTAATAAATAAAACCTTTGTAAAACGTTTTATTGAGATGGATTGGATGGTTATTGGCCAGATTTTGTACCTTTACATGGACATAGAAAAAAAATAAGATCTGTTTGAAACATTTTAGGACCTACAACACAATTTTTCTGTGAATTTAAGACTTTAAGGCCTAAAATGTAGTGTTTTTAAAGAGATTTCTTTCTTAAGAGATTTTAAGACTTTAAATACCCTGCATACATCCTGATCATGTAATGTTCATTGTTTGAGCCAGCAATGTCGTTCCGGTCAGCATCTATGATGCTTGAGTAAAAAAAATCTCATATAAACTGCAGTTTAATGTCAGGGGTAAAACAATCACCACTTGTTAGGGTTAAAATTGAATTTAATTTATACCTAAAATAGCGCCCTGTGAAATGTAAATTTATTAACAAATCAAGATTTCTTAAAATGTCTTAATGCAATCAATGGAAATGTGAGCAGCTCTTTATTTTTTGTAAAACTAGAGATGTTTAAAATCAGAATATACACAAACATTATGTGAAATAATTATTATTAATAATATATGTGGCATAATTTGCAAGTTCATTCTTCTGTGTTGTATTAATATATATTTATATTAATATATAGTTGAAACAAACCTTTATTTTTGCAAGTTCTATGTATATTTGATGAGAATTTGTCTCAAATTAAGCTCTGGACATTAAATAAATGTGTTCTAAACCTGCATATCATTGTTTGATTACGTGTTCAGCAACACTTATTCATCCAACCTTACTCAACCTGTTTGATGACAATCCAAGTTATACAGAAAAATTCCATTTTATTATTATTTTTATGAAAGAAATAAAAACCAACAGCATGAGCTATTCAGTACAACTACAAACAACAAGCCCAAAATAAGAGAAATAACATAATGAGTTACAATATGTGATTCAGACTGCAATGTAGTTTGATATTTTGGTCAGCAGGTGGAGCTCCTGACAATGCAAACCTCCATCCTGGATTGCCTGCATCAATTTCTGGAAAGGTGACGCAGCACATTGAGAATTTTAAAGAAATATTTTGTAGGTCACGTCCTGTAGCATGATCAACAATGTGCCGCTTATTAATTTATGTTTTGTTGCCAAACTAATTAAGAGCTCATCAATCATCTAAACCAATCTACATGTTCTCATAAACAAGCGATGACAAGTTACATCACTGCCAATGAGGACAGATGAGGTCATATGCTTACTGTGCATGTTTACTTCTGTGGACAGACTTCTGTAGTTAACTTATTAAGGGGTCCTATTACGCAAAAATCACTTTTATAAGGGGTTAAAACACAGTTAAGTGGTGGCAGTCTGTGAATATAGCCAGCTTGTAATAGTAAACATTAATTAATTCCACTTATTTACACATTTCATAAAAACAGTCTACAGAAACAATTATATTTGTAGGAAAAGTGACCATAAGTGACCACCTCTCCCTCATTAGCATAAGTCTTGTTTTTGAATCTGCCACTATGCTGACACATAGGCACCTGAAGCTCTGCCTCTTTTGAAAAGAGCACAATCTCACTTGAGTGTAAGGTGACAGTCAGCAAAACGGCACAATTAGGATCAAAACCTAATAGGATCAGATCAGTTTCAAAAAACATTATTTATGGGGCGTTCTGAGCTGAAACTTCAGAGAAATCAGAGACTTATTTTACATCTTGTAAAAAAAAGAAGCATATTAGTGGCATTTTAATTCATAATGAAATTTATATTAAGACTGTAAAGAATGCTAAATGATTTGAAAATAAATTTGGGTTTTTAAGCGTATAAATACCGATATCTTTGAAAACGGTGGCCGATATAATTGTTTTTAATTAAACGAATAATTACATTTAAATTAAAATTGAATACAATGCTAAATAATGAGAAAATTTACTTATAAATAACTGACCGATATTGTTTTTAAAGGCAAATATACCGATATCTTTAAAAACAGGGTGGCTGATATTTAGCCGATATAATGGTCTTTATAGTAATTAATAATTACATCTAAATTGAGATTGTATAAAATGCTAAATAATTTGAAAATTAACTAATAAATATCCAACGGAAGTGTTTTTTAAGGCTAAAAATACCGAAATGTTAAAAACCAGTGTGGCCATTATTTAGCTGATATAATTGTTTTTATTTTAATTTTTAGTTATATTTAAATTAAGATTGTATAAAATGCTAAATATTTGAAAATTAACTTATAAATAAATAATCGACCGATATGTTTTTTTTAAAGACTATAATACCAATATATTGAAAAACAGGGTGGCTGATATTTAGCCAATATAATTTATTATTTATTATTTGAATTAATAATCACATTTAAATTAAAACGTTATAAAAGGCCAAATAATTAGTAAATAAACTTTTTTAAAAAGTTAATAAAATTTAAACAATGGTTGTTTCTCAACAGGTTTGGGCAAGAACCTTCGACGATATATCTCCCTCATAAGCACAAGACAATACTCTTGTATTGATCTGCCACTATGCTGACACATAGGCACTTGTAGCTCCGCCTCTTTTGAAATGAGCACAATCTCATTTGAGTTTACAGTGACAGTTTCACAGAGTTCTAAAACATTATTTGTATGGTATTTTAAGCTGAAACTTCACACACACTCCAGAGACATCAGAGACTTATCTTGTAAAAAGGCGCATAATAGGTCCCCTTTAAGTGTTTCCTATAAACCCAAAGCATTTTACAGGAAAGCTAGCCCATGTAAACATCTATGCTAGGTAATAATTAACAGTGATGATGTCATCCACATCACCTAACAGGTGTTTTAGCCTAATGTCACCAAATTCATATCCAAGTAATGAAGAATAGACGCATATTTAGAGAATAGCTGACCTGGAAGTGCAGCTGATCCAAGATCAGTCTGTAGAGGATCCAGACCAGGGATCAGCGAATCCATCCCAGCTGTACAAAGAGAAAAATAAAACAGACAAACATGATCTTTTTTGTTTTGTTTTTTGAGTAGCAAAGTTAAAGATAGGAGGTGTTCATGGTGACGTCAATTCACTCCATGCATTCAGAGATACACAGATGTCAGAGATACACAGACTGATTTATGCGACTGCATACACAAATTTGTTGTACAGACACAAAGTAGTAAGTCAGAAACATGTAATATTAGGGACATCCATGAGTTACGATGAGCTGAAGTGAAAAAACAATCAACATTAAAGAACATCGAAGGTCAATAGCTCCTTTTATACTGTCTGGTCAGAGTGAGCAGGGACTGCATCGGTACGGTCAGGGCCTACAGTACTGAAGCTTGGGCAGTTAGGCTGAAATCATGTTGTGTTTCCACTGTAGGGGCAATAGCTCGCAGTAGAGCATGAAATTCCCGCTCTAATTATGTTTTTGATCAGGGTTGGAGCTGAACACTGCAGGAAGGTACAGTAGATCTCCAGGAACAGGGTTGTGCACCCCTGGTCTATAGTCTCTCATCAGGCCGGCCAGTGCCTTAAGTCATGAAGCTTGAGCAGTGAGACCAAAGTAAAGTCATGTGTCTACTGTCGGGCCAATAGCTCGCAGTGCAGCATTAAAACTTCACTCTAGTTGGCGCAAAAGCCTAGTGGTTAGCACGCCGACATATGATGCAATAGCACATCAGGGGCCTCATGTACGAAGACTTGCGTGGAAATCTTAATAAAACATTGCGTACGCACAAAGCTGTAAATGTGCGTACGCAGAAAAAATTTCAGATGTATGAAACACTGCGTACGCCGAATCTCACGCATATTCTTTTGTACATCTGAATGAACGTGAAACTGAGCGCAACATGCACGAGCACAAAACCCCTCCCTGCCTCCTCCCCCGTATGAATATGCTAATGACTATGCTAATGGGAAAACCCAACGAAAAAGCAATGGAAAAAGCAAGCAAAAAGAGAAACTTTGAACAGAATGTGAATTGGAGGTGCTGCTTTCGGAGGTAGACCGGAGAAAAGCGGTGTTATTTGCAAGTTTGTTCTTCGGAATTAACAACAAAAGAAAAAAATAGAGTGGGAGAGTTTAGCTGATGCGGTCAACACAGTTGGGTCTGAACATATCGCAGTGAGTGCATTAAAAAAAAAACAAATAGTGTGGTTTATACCTGTAAAATGTTGCAGGACGCTTAACAGTCTCAGTGGCGCGCTCGTAAGACGCATGTGATCATGAATTGAAACGTTCGAGCATGAACTCCGCTCGAATCCAGCGTCTAATGAACTCTTTCTTGTTTTTTCCCCCCGCTACATATCAGATTTTGCCAACTATTTATCACGAGAAAGACAAGTAGGCATCATCAATAAGTTCATATCAATAAGCATCATATTTTATTTGCACATTTATAGAATGGAAATGTTTCTGATTCACGCATGCAAATTCATCTTCAGATAGTGTCTTTATAGCAATGTGCGTGCAGTAGATAGCTCAGATTACATTGGGAAAACAGGCGACTGCTGCAAATTGTGCTTTAATGTTTAGCTGGTCAAATGTATGGTATGGAAACCTTATTTACCTGCTAGATGAACCCGTCTCATACAGCTGCCATTGCAAGGCTCAGACACTTTGTAGAGAACAATTTAACACAACTGCCTCTAGGAGTCGCCAATGGAAATAAAACAGACACGCACAAAAAATGTGCGTACGCCTGCCAGAAAGCTGCCGTGAAGCTGCGCACATTCCCACGTTCAGTTCATTGTTAGTAAATCCAAACGTCAGCGATTCTGAGCGTGAAACCTGGCGTACGCAAAGTTTTTGTGCGTACGCAGCGTTGATACATGAGGCCCCAGGACTTTCCGAGTTCAAATCTCGGCTCAAGGACATTTCCCTACCCCACCCCCCCTCTCTCTCAAACTCGATTCCTGTCTAAATACTGTCCTATCTAATAAAGGCAAAAAGGCCAAAAATAAATCTTAAAATTAAAAAAAACTCCACTCACAGTATGCCCCCGAATCAACTGCAGAAAACCCATCCAGTTCAGGAAACGATTTAGATGGAAACAACTGAAGCGACAAATTACATGTTACTGTACAGCAATAAATTATACAGTATTTATATCCGTCTGTCTATAGCAGGGGTGACCAACGCTGAGTCCGAAATCACATACATCCATACTATACAGTACATTAAAGACAGTGCGTAAGCAGTGTAGTTTGTCTGAATTCACAAAAGTAAAAAAAAAAAAAAGTTGGCAAGAAGTACCCGGGTGACTTATTACTTCCAGTGAGATTCTGAAGTGAGCATCTGATGGACGCTACTTTATGCCATGATGCCACTAGAGAACTCTTGTACGGGAGTGAAGCGACGGAACTAACACTGGTAGGTCACGTGATAATGACAAATGGCGGATGTAGTATGTCCGTGTTCCTCTAATGTACTTCTCTAACAGTCGTGTAGTAAATTCAAATTTAGCACCTACTGAGTTGTAGCAGATTTAAGACGCAGCCCAAGAATTACCTTAATGCAGATTTCAGTTGTAACCCTTATCACACACACCTGCCTGTAATTATCAAGTGCTGCTCAGGTCCTAATTAATTGGTTCAGGTGTGTTTGATCAGGGTTAGAGCTGAACTCAGCAGGAAGATAGATCTCCCGGAACAGGGTTCAGCACCCCTAGTCAACAGTCTCTCATCGGGCCGGCACAGTGCCTACAGTCCTGAAGCTTGAGCAACGAGAACCAAATCAAGTCATGTTTCCACTTTGGGGCCAATAGCTCGCAGTGCAGCATTAAAACTCCACCCTAACCGTATGTTCACACCGAAAGCGGCGAGAGCGTCAAAGTAGCCGGAAGTCATTCATTTTAAATGAGAGCCGGTGGCGATAGGCGACGATAAGCGGCGAGAAGCAGCGCGGCGCGTCTTCGCCGGCGTGAGCTTCGAGGAGAGTTGAAATGAAGTCAACTTTATGGTAATGAGCTATGACGCGGTTCGGCGGCAAGCAATCAGAATAAAGACGTCCACCGCTTGATAGCAGTTCAGTGAACACAGACCTGTGAACTTCGGTTCCGACCACAGTTATTCCCAAGGGTTTGATTATTGCGGTCGCCGGATTTCCAATTATTTACAATGTTTTCTTACAGTAACATACATTAAATAAGTTACTGGCGAGTTACTGATGTTCATTAATGTTATATAAATTTATCTTTAAAAAGCGGGAATCTCACGCGATGTGACAGTACAAAACAGTACTGCTGCTTCAGGATATTTCAGACATATGGACACATATTGGATAAATAGAGCAAAGCCACACCACACACAACTTGATCTTCCATTGTTATATGAATTTGATAAGAAGTGCGCAACATTTTCACGCTAAAAACATGTCTTAAGCAGGAATGTAACTGATAATGCTGCAACAGCTCCTTTAAGTACGAGATCAATGTTGCGAGTTTTGACGCTCTCGCCGCCGGAGCTGAAGGCAGACAGCGTTGTCGCCAGGGCGGCCAGAGCGACCTTGGACGCTCTCGCCGCTTTCGGTGTGAACGTACGGTAAGTATGCCCCCAATCAACTGCAGAAAACCCATCCAGTTTAGTGAGAAGAGGAAAGTACAACACACATCATGAAATGATTTAAATAAAACAACTGAAGCGAACAAATTAGGTGTTACTGTACTGCATTAAACTATATATACAGTATTTATACCTGTCTATAGAAGGGGTGACCAACACTGCGTCCGAAATCGCATGCTTCCATACTATATAGTACGTTAAAAACAGTATGTGAGCAGAGTAGTATGTCTGAATTCACAGAATTCAAAAAACAGTAGGCGAGAAGTACCTGGATGATCTACTACTTTTGATGAGATTCTGAAGTGCGCATCTGATGGACGCTACTTTATCCCATGATGCCATAAGAGAACTGATACTGGTAGATCAAGTGATAACGACCCTGCTGGAAAATCCAGCTTAAACCAACCTAGGATGGTTGGCTGATTTTAGCTGGTCGACCAGCCTGGTTTTAGAGGGGTTTTGGCCATGTCCACGATGGTTTCCAGTCATTTCCAGCCTGGTCTAAGCTGGTCAGGCTGGAAAGTGACCAGCTAGAACCAGCTTGACCATCCTGGACATAGCTGGTTTTGGCTGGGCTCCCAGCCTGGCTAGGCTGGTCAAGCTGGTTTTAGCTGGTCATCTCCCAGCTTGTCCAGCTAAAACCAGTCTGGAAATGACTGGAAACCTTCCTGGACATGGCCAAAACCCCTCTGAAACCAGGCTGGTCAACCAGCTAAAACCAGCCAACCATCCTTGGCTTGTTTAAGCTGGTTTTTTCAGCAGGGGACAAATGGTGGATGTAGTACGTCCGCGTTCCTCTAACATACTTTTCTAACTGTCGTGTAGTAAATTCAAATTTAGCACCTATTGAGCAGTAGCAGATTTGAGACGCAGCCCGAGATCTATCTTCATGCAGATTTCAGTTGTAACCTATATTAAACACACCTGCCTGTAATCATCAAGTGCTGTTCAGGTCCTAATGAATTGGTTCAGGTGTGTTTGATCAGCGTTGGAGCTGAACTCTGCAGGAAGGTAGATCTCCAGGAACAGGCTTGAGCACCACTGATCTATAATTTCTCCACTAACGGAGGGCCGATGGCCCAGCACACCATCAATACTATCAAACCACAGGATTATTTTTCTGTGATCACTGCTCTAACCATGTTGGTAATGGGTAATGCTGTGCCTGCAACTTCAACTTTTCCCATACTTTGAATTTGTAGCTTACCAATCTTGGTATCAACATATTTTATAACATCCACACACCGTCAAACATTGTCCTCAGCCCAAATGCTCAGGAAAACCCTGTTATCTTCAATTGACCAATACTGTCTGTTCTTCCTTTTTTGTGCAAAACTATTGAATTGGGGATCTTTATCGGACTCTGACAAACTCTGCCTTCGATTTCACCACACCTCAAAGCCTGCTTTGGACTAAGGTATTCGGAAAGCTGAAAAAAGCTGTTCATTGTCCCCAAAGAAGCTCAGACAAGGGTCAATCAATCCCCCTGAAAGATACTACGGAAATATATTTGGCGCATTCGTTTTAGGCTCAACAGTAGAAATGTGACTAATGAAGGCCAATGAGGTGATGTATCTGTTGTTTTCCTAGAATTATCTAGATGCTCACGACTTCCCAAAAAATATATCTAAATCCGTAAAACTTCTGTTGAAGTAGGATAAATTAGGGCCAGGGACACGTTGGAAGACCGCGCCCCCCATGATGTGGGTGCGTCACACTTGCTTGACTATCTCCTCATCGGGGGTGTTGGTAAGGTGCAGTCATTATGGCGCTTTCCATACTTCTCCCATCGTGGATTTCATCCACTTATGGCACTGAAGTTCCCCAACCGAAGGGGAACGTTCGAGGTTACAGAAGTAACCCTTCGTTCCCCGAGGAGGGGAACGGAAGTGCCATACTCCGTCGCCATAATGACTGTCCCTTAGCTGTTTGAAAGTCTCTTCAGCTTAAAAGGATGGCGTCTGCTGGCTTCAGGTGTGCTTATGTGACTAATGAAGGCCAATGAGGTGATGTATCTGTTGTGGGGTCGTAGGCAAAAAGACAACAATAAACAGACGAGCGCCTGGTTACCATGACTACAGTCTGCAGGGCTGAAGGGGTCATTCAAGGGAAGGTCAGGGAGGATCAGGGAGGAAGAGGGATCTGGAGACTTCAAACCCTCGATCAACTTCTCTACTCCATAAGAGAAGAACAGACAGTGAAAACAAAGAAAAAGAAGAGAGAATAATCAGTGAGAAGGGGTGAAAATACGAGGAGAGCAGCGGGTAAAAAGAAGGATGAAGAGGAGACTAAAACCAGAAGGAAAGCAGAGGAAAAGAGGAAAATTACAGTGAACCACTTAAGTCACATGGCATATTTTTGACAGTGTTTTTGGGTCTTTTCTGAACTTTGAATGTCTTGTGAACCTTTCTGTCTGTGGAGGATCAGGGAGCTCTCGGGTTTCATCTAAAACAGGGGTGCCTACAGGTGTCCTGCAGATTTTAGCTCCAACTTGCCTCAAAACACCTGTTAGGATGTTTCTAGAAAGCCTAGTAAGAGCTTGATTATCTAGCCCAGGTGCGTCTGATTGTGGTTGGACTTAAACTTTGCAGGGCACCAGCCCTCCAAAACCGAGTTTGGACTCCCCTGATCTAAAGTATCTTCATTTGTCTTCAGAAGATACACAAAGGTCTCAGGAGTTTGGAACAACATGAGGGTGAGTAATTAGTAACGGAATTTTCATGTTTGGGTGATCTAACCCTTTACAGCCCCATTTACACTACGAGCAACAAGTGACCGTTAACTTTAGTGGAGAGCTGGTGACTTCCAGCGACCTCCGGCTACACGAGAAACGATGACAGATGTGGGCATGTCTAGTGACGTCTAGTTAAGAATCCTTCAACTTAATTCAAATGAAGAGCGACTGGTGCGAACAACAGAAAATGTGAGCATCAACAGAGCTCAAGTGATCCTCTCTCAGCTCCTGTACTAGTCAGTTGTGTCTCCGTGTTCATGCTATAGACCAGGGGTCACCAATCTCAGTCCTGGAGGGCCGGTGTCCCTCCAGGGTTTAGTTCCAACTTGCCTCAACACCTGCCTGGTTGTTTCAAGTACACCAAGTAAGACCTTGATCAGCTTGTTCAGGTGTGTTTGATTAGAGTTGGAGCTAAAATCTGCAGGACACCGGCCCTCCAGGAACGAGTTTTGTGACCCTGCTATAGACCTTTACAGACTGGCTTTTGCAGCAGATAAATAGTAACACTGACAAACAACATGATTTATTCATGTTTAGCTTTGTATTTAAGCATTATATAAAGGGAATCAATTTATATGTATGGTTTTACCTCCAAACTGTTTATTTTTAGCGTCAAAAAACTCATTTGCTCTAAATATCCTCATAAACATTGACACCCATTTGCATATTCAGCCACTACTCAGAACGAAAGGCGGCTACAAAGTCACTGATAGTGTGAATAAGGCCTAAGGCAGGTTTGAAGTAGAGGTCTGCATTCCCGCGGCTGTCCCGCAGGCGCCGCGGGACCCGACCAGATTTCTACGGCGCGGGTATAAATTTCCGAATAAATCACGGGAGCGGTCGGTAACGGGTTTAATTTGGGACAGGAGCGGGCTGTCTAGCAATATCGCTCCCGACTTCCGAGTGAGCACGCGTATGTATGTGTGTAAATGAAATAGCGCGATGCTGTGTTTAGCGTGTTTGTTGCAGTGTGTGCGTATGCGCACGCGCGAATGAGGTGTGTGTGTGTGTGTGTGTGTGTGTGTGTGTGTGTGTGTGTGTGTGTGTGTGTGTGTGTGTGTGTGTGTGTGTGTGCGCGAATGAGAGATAGAGAGCTTTGCCTCATTGCCTGTGTTTGTGCTTGGTGCTTATAAGTGTGTGTTAGAGGGCGCGCGCGCGCGCGAATGAGAGAGAAAGCTTTGTCTGTGTGTGTGTGTGCTTGGTGCTGTGCGTGTGTGTGTTTATACAGACAGCTTGTTATAGGCTGTCTGGACTGTATAACTGGGTGATTTTTCGGTTTTGTTCTCCCCCCGCTCTTTAGCGGGATCGGGCGCGGCGGATAGAAAACGGGGCGGGTCGGGCAGCGGGACATCAAGTGCTTAATATAAGCGGGAGCGGTCGGGTTCCGGCGGGAGCGGGATTCAAAATTTAGTCCCACGCAGATTTCTAGTATGAAGTCGAGGGATTGCAGGTATCAAACACTGCACTAGCAAGGTGTACTTTAAACAGAAGCCGGTGAGTGTACAAAAGCACATTGTGTGAAATACTGGAGTGGGCTTATATAGGAAAGAGGCTCTCAACCCTTTTCCTGGAGTCAGCCAGCACTGCACATTCTAGACGTCTCTGTGGTCCGACACACCCATTTCATGTATTTGGAGCTTCGACTACTGAGCTGATGACCTAAATATGGTGTGTTTGAGGAGGGACACATTCAAAAAGTGTTTGGGTGGGGGTGCTCCAGAAACAGGTGCAGATCAGCAGTTGTCAATCCTAGTCCTCTCGACCAGCAACAGCAATGTTCAGCTGCTATTTCAAATATGCTCTTTCTGTTCGTCTTGTTGGTTATGGTCACCCCTCCCTCAGCCCCTGGCACAAGAGATTCTTACTGCTGGCTCAGCAATATTTTGGTGCTACAGTACCTAATCACTTTTCCTGGCTCAGAGACTATGCTTTGGGCGTTGAAAGAAAAAGAAATGATTTGTAAATAGACTAAAACCACAACTTAAACTGACTTGGTGTAAAATGTCGGTGCACTACTCCATAAGGCAAGGGTGTCCAAACTTGGTCCTGGAGGGCTGCTGTCGTGCTGAGTCTAGCTCCAACTTGCTTTAACACACCTGCCAGGAACACCTAAAAGGAGCTTGATAAGTTCAGGTGTGTTTGATTAGGGTTGGAGCTAAACTCTCCAAAACACCGGCCCTCCAGGACCGAGTTTGGACACCGCTTCCAATAAGGCTATCTGCACCAACCACGACATACTCATAAGACCAATCAAATCTTGCAAGACACAACTGATCTTGCAAGTGTTTAATGGTCAGATAGGGTAACTACATAGATATATACACTAGATATCGCATAGGGACCCTGAGCATGCGTCAATAGCGCCGCCACATTGGTACAGTGCTCCCAGGACAAATGTCATTCAACCGCACTAGTCAAGACAGTGTTATTACGTGAAGATGCGGGACTTTAGCGCTGTCTACGGGTGTAGTAACGAGCAAACAAAGAAAACAAAGCACAAAGGCAGAACATTTCATAGGTATTATTAAGTTTTTTTCTGTTTTTGTATGTTCTGAACTTTTGTGCTAATCAGGTAACGTTATTGATGATAACAGTCACTTACTGCATTCACCATATGGCAAAGCAGCTCCAACTCCCACTAAACACTCGGCTTATGCTAGTTTTGTTGAATAAAATCTGCAAACAATGCAAAAGAAATATGACAACGAGATGCTGCGCTGCCAGAAACTTGTATTATTGTCTGCTAACGTTAGTGAAAGAGTCGTTCGGGGGATTCATTCACAAACGAGTCGCTCCCTCCGTCAGTATGAGAAGTGAAAGCAGGAGAGGAGCTGTGTTTCAGGACATGGATTAGATTAGATTTAACAGGGAGGGTGAATAGCACATTTCTGTACACACAAACACAAGCTTTTTGTCAGGAATGCCCGTGCGGTCACTGATCCATCAATGTAGAAAAGTGATGTAAAATTATAATTTTCGTAATTAGAAAAATAAAATGACATTCTAACATCCAGGAAAACTCCCGATCACAGATATATGTGTATATGTGTATATCTCTGGCTTTGCATGGCCACAGTCCTCCACTGTACCTTGGTTCCGCATTCATTTCAAAGGAGCGCTACCCTGTAGCAAGATGGCGGCGCTATTGACGCATTCCGTCCAATAGACAACAATAGGCCAGGCGACATCTAGTGTATACATCTATGGGGTAACTATAGATGAACAACGGAGAATTTAAACTTGTTAAAAACGGTTCTTTAACACAATATACTGGTAGATTTAAGACTTTTCAAGGCCTAAATTTTAGCTTTTGAGATTTTATTAATTTTAAGACTTTTTAAGACCCCGCAGATACCCTGAAATAAGATGTGAAGAGTGGTGGGTCGTGAGGACCAGGATTGAGAACACTTGTGTACAATACTACACTGTGAAGGAAACCTATTAGAGAGTTAGACAGACAATCCTTACTTCACAGGCTTGACGTTATTACAGAAAAAGAAATACTCAACCTCTAAGCAAGCTGTTAGTTAAACTGGCAAAAGTTTGAGATGGTGCAACTGGTTCGTTAAAGCAGTCACATGCGGATCAGTTGAGAATCACACTTTGCTGGAGTTTTACTCACAGTGTTTGATTGAAAAGAGGGATTTTGGACGAGGGTATGGGGAGAGGAGGAGGACTCAGGTCACTGAACAGCAGAACGCTCGCTTACCCACTTTCACTAAAGCAGAGAGTAAACATTCAACCTTAAAACATGTATGTGCTTAAAGTTTAAAAGACAGAGTCTGGGAGCTTCTATTACACAACTATGCAGTTTCTAGGGCTTTAAAAGGAGATTTCATATTGGCTTCAATTGGTCCCTTGGTATTGCTACTATATTTTGTTGGTGAAAGTGTTTATCTCAATTTCCATGGAGCAAGAGTACACATGATTGCCAATTTCATGACCTTGCATCCCACAGCTCTCAAAAGGTTTACCTGCGCCTTAATTTACCCATAATGATCTGGTGTGTGTCATCAGATTCGCAGAGGATTAGCAGACTGGGCTTATGTAAGAGCCGCAAACGTTAATCCACTCTATGTGCTTTCAGCTCAGAACGCATCTCTTTTACATGCAAAGTCAAACGCTACAAATCTGAGAGATGATCATTAAAATCATACATCTGGAACATAACATGCCATTACATACTTACACAGAATGTGATCTATTAATATACAGTAGAAGACAACATTATTCACCTAATCGTAAAAATATAACTATAAGATGTAAATTGGCGCACAGTTCAGTAAATCCAGGAAACTAATGAATAAATTGCACGCAAAATTTACTAAATCAAAAGAACAAATTAATTAATTGTGTACACATTTTAGAAAAGCAAAGAAACAAATTAATAAATCATGAACACAATTTAGTAAATCAAGGGAACTATTATTAAATTGCGCGCACATAATACAACGAAGGATTGAAATAATAAATTGTTCAAATTATTTAGTAAACCGAGGAAACTAATTAAGAGTGCACAATTCAGTACATTTAGGGAACGAATGAATAAATCATGTGAACAACAGTTAATAGAGGACAAATTAATGAAGTGTGCACACAATTTTGTAAATTGTAGGAATGAATTAACAAATTGTGTGCACAATTTAGTGAATCAAAGGAATGAGTTAAATTGTGTGCACAACTTAGTAAATCGAAATAACAATTTAATATATGGTGAACACAATTTAGTAAATCAAGGGCACTAATAAAGAAATTATGTGCACAATTGAGTAAATCGAAGGAATGAATTAATCAATTGTGCGAACAGTTTAATAAATCAAAGGAACGAATTAATAAAATGTGGACAATTTAGTAAATTAGGGAAACTATTTTTAAATCGCTCGCACAATTTAGTAAATCAGGGGAACTATTAGTAAACTGCACAAACAATTTAGTAAATTGAGTAAACAAATTAATAAATTTTGCAAACAATCTAGTAAATTGAGGAAATTAATTAATAAATTGTGCAAACAACTTAGTAAATCGAGGGAACGATTTTGAAATGAAATTGTGCACAGTTTAGTAAATTGAAGGAATAAATTACATTGTGCACACAATTTAGTAAATCAAGAGAACAAATTAATAGATCACACGCACAATTTAGTAAATCAGGGGAACTATTTTTAAATTGCACAAGCAATTCAGTAAATCAGGGCAACTATTTTTAAATTGCACGCACAATTTTGTAAACTGTAGGAACGAATGAAAAAAATGTGCACACAGTTTAGTAAATCGAAGGAATAAATTACATTGCGCACAGAATTTAGTAAATCCAAGGGAACAAATGAATAGATCGCACGCACAATTTAGTAAATCGAGAGAACTAACTAATAAAACACAAGCAGAATCTAGCAAATCGAATGAACAAATTATTAATACGTGCCTGTAATTTAGTAATTTGAAGGAACAAATAAATAAATCGCGTGCACAATTTAGTAAATTGAAGAAATACATTACATTGTGCACACAATTTAGTCAATCGAGGGAAAAAGTTAATATGCGCAATTTAGTAAGTTGAGAGAACAAATTAATAAATGACACGCACTATTTAGTAAATCAAAGGGATGATTGAACAAATCCTGTTCACCATTTTGCAAATCCATTAAACAAATTTATAAATCCTGTCTTCAATTTAGTAAATTAAAGGAACAAATGAACAAATCGTGCGCACAATTTAGTAAATTAAAGGAATGAATGAACAAATTGTGCACACAATTTAGTAAATTGAAGGAAAGAATGAACAGATCTTGCGCACAATTTAGTAAATAGAGGAAACTAATGAATAAATGCACAAAATTTAGTAAATAGAGTAAACAAATTAATAAATTCTGCACACAATTTAGTAAATCTAAAATAATAAATTAATGTGCACACAATTTAGTAAATTAAATGGATGAATGAACAAATTGTGCACACAATTTAGTGAATCGAAAGAACGAATTACATTGCGCACACAATTGAGTAAATCTAGAAAATTAAAAGATCACGTGCACAATTTAGTAAATCAAGGGAACCAATGTATAAATCATGCACACAATTTAATAAATCGTAAGAACAAAGTAATCAATTGTGCAAACAATTCAGTAAATTTAACCAATAAATGAACAAATAGTGTACAAAATTTTGCTAATAAAAGGATTATATTAAATTGTGTGCACAACTTATAATAAATGGTGCACATTCATTTATTCATTTTCCTTCAGCTTAATCACTTTAGTAAATTGAGGGAACAAATTAATAAATTGTGCGCATAATTTAGTAAATTGAAAGAATGAATGAACAAATCGTGCACACAATTTAGTAAATTGAGGGGAACTAATTAATAAAGCGCACAATTTAGTAAATCAAATGCTGGTAGCTGACTCCCCTTTTACTTCCATAGCAGATTTTCCCGTACTATGGAAGTCAATGGGTGCCGGCAACAAGCACTCTTCAAAATATCTGAAGCAAAACAGAAGAAAGAACCTATAAAGATTTAAAACTACATGATGGAGAGTGAATGAGGTGGTGAATTATTTTCATTTTGGGTGAACTATCCTCCAAATCATCAAATGACACACGTTTTAAATAAGCCTGGCGTACATATTTTGGGCTTTAAGAAATTTAATTTTAGAAGTTGTCTTTAGTGAACGTTAGTAAAACTGCATCATCATTCCTATTTATATATATAAAAAAATGTATAAATAATAACAATTAAACAGGATCTAATGTATAGGGCAAAACTAAAGCTCTTCTTTTTTGTATCTTTGACCCATAAACACGTAGTTAAGTGGTCTCAATCACCTAGCAGCAGTATGGGTCAAAGTTTACTCTTTAACAGCATCTAATCACTGACGCGTGTTTGTTCACAGTGTTTCCAAGAAAGCAGGTAGAAGCAAAGTGCCCTATCTGTCTTTAGCTCTATAAATAGGAGTAGGAAAGGCTTATCACAAGGCTGCCAGCAGGTGAGATGCACGTTACTTTATTTCTGGAAGGCTCAAAGAGGTCAAGTACGTTTACTGCTTTTAAAGTAACTCAAAAGACCAGACCGTTAAGAAGTGACGAATATACATCCACAACTTATTTTACTGTTGCAGTGCGGCACGCTTTCAAGACAAAAAAAGGAGGGTGGAAATTTGACGAATTGTGTAAAATTGACATTGCATTGCAGAGTTTGTGGTAATTTGTTAAGCACTGTCCCCCTTACATAACCGGTTGAAATGTTCTAGGTTTGGAAGCAATTAACAGCATTTGCAACATTGCGGTTCTTTCCTAAGAATTAACAGGCTCCCAGTAAGCACTGGGACAGACATAGAGAAATATAGAGAGATAAATAAACTGTACCTCCTCCCTGGAGAAAGCCTTTATTGGATGACACAGACTGCAACCCAGAAATCAGATTTTCAGGACAGGATCTCTCTGCTGTCTTGGCTAGAATCACACAAAACACACACACACACGTTACTGTGGAGGGTTGCTAAAATACAGTAAAGTGTGCAGCATATCTAAAAAAGAAGGAGTTAAAATGACCACATAATGAAAATCTGGATATACCTAGGCACATAAAGCATAAATATGAGTACAACTTGAGTCTGGTTTCCATTGGGAAGTTTAAGAAGTTATCTATTCACAGCTCGTCAGAATGTAAAAAGCTGGATATACAGATTAGAAATGTATTCAGCTCCCCCTAAAGAGGCATAACGAGTATTGAACAATTACGCTCAGCAAGTTTACATGGGTGAAAATATACAAATATGTGAAAATATGTAAATATAGCATTTATTTGGCGTATATTTGCATATTTTCACATATTTGCATATTTTGTATATTTGTATATTGTAAAAATTTTTATATTTTCCCTGTATGTTTGTGATGAGGCAACAAACACACGTAAACTTGCTAAGCGCAAGTGTTCAATACTTGTTTATGCATCGTGTCATATCACTTCGCTTTAACTGTGATTTTTCTAGAGTGAAAGGACACAGACACAATTTATAAAAATCATTTGTCTATGCGGAGGTTAATATTAAATCTTTTTCTCTGGTGGCTTAAAAATAGCTCAGTCATTCTTTCAAGCAAAAATAAACCCCTCTACTACTTCAGTTAAAAAGTTTAACAAGGAATCTACACTACTCTACTTATTTTTTTTCTAAAGACAGCAGACATTGATATAACTGTGGAGTGTCAGAGCAGAGCTCATTAACATTCATGACCATTCCAAATATGGTCAAAGCAGAACTTTTCATTCTAGGGGTAATTCCTGTGGTTTAAATGAGCATATAAAACAGCTTCTAGAGAATGCTTGAACTTATCCACTATGCAGATATCAGAGAACGATTCATCTTGTTGAATAAATCCAATATATGGCACTTTTAATTTCATCCAAAAACATTGGCTTTACCATTTAGTTTGGCAAAATGCTTGTTCAGCAGCTCATTTGTTTATGCAGAGGTTGATATTGAATACTGCCTGAGCTCAAAAGCAAACTAGTTTTCTCTGGTGGCTTAAAAAAAGCTCACTCATTCCTTCTAGCTAAAATAAACCTCTCTTCTATTCAGTTGAAAAGTTTAACAAGGAATCTACTAAAGTTGTTAAAATATGTTTCTTTAGAAAGCAGGCATTGATATAGCTGTGGAGTGTCAGAGCAGAGCTCATTAACATTCATGACCATTCCAAATATGGTCAAAGCAGAAATTTTCATTCTAGGGGTAATTCCTGTGGTTATAAATGAGCACATAAAACAGCTTCTGGAAAATATTTAAACTTACCTACTATGCAGATATCAGAGAACACTTGATCTTAATGAATAAATGCAATATATGGCACCTTTCATTTCCTCCAAAATATTGGCTTTACCATCCAGTTTGGCAAAATGCTTGTTCAGCAGCTCATTTGTTTATGCAGAGGTTGATATTGAATCCTGCCTGAGCTCAAAAGCTAACTAGTTTTCTCTGGTGGCTTAAAAAAAGCTCACTCATTCCTTCTAGCTAAAATAAACCTCTCTACTACTTCAGTTGAAAAGTTTAACAAGGATTCTACTCAATATTTTTACAGAAAGCAGGCATTGATATAGCTGCGGAGTGTCAAAGCAGAGCTCATTAATATTCACGACCATTCCAAATATGGTCAAAGCAGAACTTTTCCTTCTAAAGGTAACTCCTGTGGTTATAAATGAGCATATAAAACAGCTTCAGGAGAATATTTGAACTTGCCTAAACCACATACCTACTACGCAGATACTGTATCAGAGACCAATTTATCTTATTAAATCAATGCACAGCTTTAATTTCATCTAAAAACATTGGCTTTACCATCCAGTTTGGCAAAATCCTTGTTCAGCAGCTCTTCTGCTGTGAGCTTGGAGAAATTGTCATCGCCAAATGGGTTCCAGGATCCTGTAGCTCCAGCCGAGTGTCCAGAAGCATCCGCTGGCTGATAAACACTTTGCTGTGATGAACATGGAGACCCCGATGGAGTAGTGCTAGCCGACCTACAGAAAACAACGCAAACTTGAAAGTTCCACACCAAGATTGCATGCACCATAGCTGTCATATTTCAGTCTTCATGTCAATCTTCCTTGCTGTAACATTTCTTTGTTTCTGCACTGTAAAATGAAGCAGTAATGAAACAAGTTCCTTCCACTTGGATTTAAATGAATGTTTGTTGTATTTGATTGTGTTAGGCTGAACTTAAACTAATTGAGTTAATCTGACCTCGCAGATTTGTAGTTTCTAGTTGGTGTCAGAATGTAAAAGGAAAAGCTATTTTGAAATCAGTTATTGTGTGTCTTTGCACAATCTTAACACATGGAGTCATACAATGTTCTCTAATGGTGTGTTAAATTGAGATTTACAGAGGTTTCTGTGATGAAATGCGCAAAGCTACCACTATGGTGGAAGCAGCAGAGTCTGTGGTTTGGTTGAGGATAGGCCGTAAAGTTATTAAAAGGTTACTTCACCCATAAAGGAAAATAACCTCATTATTTACTCTCTCTCATGTGGTTTTAAAATTTTTCAAAGATATTTTGAAGATTGCTGTTTGATGGGACACATTGACTTCCATAGAAGGAAAAAAAACAACTTTTTCCAGCATTCTTCAAAGTATCTTCTTTTGTGTTTAACAGAAAGAAATGCATTCAAATGATGGCAGAATTTTCATTTCTAAACTATCCCTTTAAGTGGCGGCACTGTGGCTCAGTGCTTTGCACCGTCGCCTCACAGCGAGAAGGTTGCTGGTTCGAGTCCCGGCTGGGTCCGTTGGCATTTCTGTGTGGAGTTTGCATGTTCTCCCTGTGTTGGTATGGGTTTCCTTCGGGTGGTCTAGTTTCCCCCCACAGTCTAAAGACGTGGTATAGATCAGTGGTTCTCAAAGTGGGGGTCGAGGGACAATGACAAGGGGTCGCTTGGTGCTTTTCAAAGCTCAAATATATGTTATAAAACTATTAGAATTACCATATATTATTCATTACCCACAGAAGATAGTTAATAGTTGCGTTAAAGGAACAACAACAGCATACTAATAAAAATCAGTCATCAGCCTTTAATTTTTATATTAAAATGTAATTAAATTATTAAATGACTATAAAAAAAACATTATTTGTTTAATAGACTGTTGCACTTTTTTGTTGTCAATATGCTCATGTTTATATTTGCCTATAGTTGTGTGTGCAACATTTGTATATTTACAGTATCACCCCCTTGAAAAATGGGGGTCGCGAGTCACTGACATTGTCATTTTGGGGGTCGCGGGCTGTAAAGTTTGGGAACCCCTGGTATAGATGACTTGGATTAATTAAAATGGCCATAGAATATGAGTGTGTGTGATTGAGTGTACGGGTGTTATTAGTGTATAATCAAGCACAAATGTAAAAATAGTCTTCCTGACAGTTATAATCTCAGTAACGATTATTAACCACACTGAACTGAACTAAACTGAACTTAAACTCTGAAAACTGAACTACACTGTTCAATTTACTACAATCTTTTATATGAAGCTGCTTTGACACAATGTACATTGTAAACGCGCTTTACAAATAAAGGTGAATTGAATTAAATATTAACAAAAATTATTTAAAAAATTAATAAAATTATAAAAAAAACAGAAACAGCTCACAAAATGATTTTTGGATTTTAATCTTTAAAAAAAACACTTAACTTTTAATTTTAACTGTGATATGAATAATTTATAAATAATATATACTTACCAGACTTTTTCAAACAGAAAAAGTTTTTTTTTATACAGAATGGTTGAATTTATGTTCAGTATTTTAGGCAGTAATGGCTAATAAATGGCCTAAAAATCAAAAGTAATCCTTTACTTATTTACCAGAAAGCTATTTTAAATTATAGTAACCATTTACTTTGTAACTAACTACACCCAAAACAGCATGTAAGGCCATCGTTTAACTTACTGCCAGAATGCAGTGCCTAATTTTGAGTTAGTATGGGATGTTGTGATATTGTGTACAAATTTATGTAAAATAATAATAATATATAACATAACAATAGTAATATGTAAGATTACATAAAAATAACAATCTATAAATTTATATAAAAAAACATATAAAATAATTTTATATATATATATATATATATATATATATATATATATATATACTGTATATACTGTATATATATATATATATATATATATATATATATATATATATATATATATATATATATATATATATATATATATATATATAAATATATATATATATGAGCAATATCACACTCGTAGCAGTGTGCTATGGCTGTATATCAGCACTGGTGGGAGGCGTGCGTTATCACGAGGCCGCAGGCTCCGAAGTGTGATATTGCGTTTATACAACAGTTCGACTGCACAATCGTGTACATAAAAAAGAAAATCAAACACAGAGAGTCTAAAACCCTTTTGTATTAGGAACTACATTCTTCCGCCATTCATCTGCAGCTGACGTCAGAACAGTAGAAGTCGTTACTTCACCAACGTCACTTTAGGGCTAGTGTTTGAATGACTCTCTATAGCGTAATGTGAAGCTGCGTTTCTGGTGTGTGACCCCCTTAAGGTGATGACAAAACAGCAAATTTTGCTCACATTTTAAGATTTTAAGGCTGAATGTGACATGAAATGCCATCCGTCTACAGAGATTTCTCACCAGACTGCTGTTGTGTTTGCGATAAGGAGGGACAAGGCTGAATCCAGCTTCTTTTTTGCAGCTTCTTACTGACTCTATCCGGTCCACTTTAAAAACCACAAGGCTTCCATTTTTCAGATTTTTATTAGCACTCAAGAGAACACACTGAGCACGGGCTTATTATGCGGTTCTGGCGCCATCTAGACAACGTCAACCGTCTTTGGCCGCTAACGAGCTCTTAAAAATATTAAATATTTTAAAATAGGCACTATTCTTACAAATAAACTGCATAGTTGCAATCTAAACAACTACATTCTTGACTAATAAAAGCCTCAAAAGTACATTTTGTTGTGTAACAGCAGTAATATTTGTCAAACTGTAGCCTTTCTGCTTGTTGCTTGCTGTATGTGGGAAGATTATTACACAGAGGTGAAGGGTGAAGAGGCCTTTGTGTGATGTTACTGGCTAACAGCCAATCAGATTCAAGAACCAGACAGAACTGTTGTATAAAAAATAATATATAACATTATATAATAATAATAACACATAAAATAATGATATATACAAATATATGTATAAAGTAATAATATATAACATCATATAATAATAATAATAATTATATATAACATTCTATAATAATATACAAATGAATTATTTACTTTGATTTGTTGAGGCTGGCTTCTGCAGCTGCAGCTTGAAGCAGTTGGGTGGATTTGCTCACAGGAACTCCAAATATGGTGCTGTGCGTGACATCACTTAGTATTCTTCTGTGTCCTCCCTTAGGGGCGGCTTTAGGGGAAGAGGGTGGAGTCAAAGAGCCGACTTTATGCACTCCACGACTTCCGGCAGCAGACTTTTACACAAAGGAAGATACAGAACAACATTAAAGACGAGGATATGCATGAGGAAATTAAATTTGTTCAGTGGTAAGGGTCATCTTCATAAAGTGAAGAAAGAGTTACAGAATTGAGAAATACAAAATTGCACTGATTTGTTGAGGGAAAAAGTGGGTAACCCCTTATACTTTAAAGGGATGTTCATAAGACTGTCATAAAACATTCAAAATAATGACATGACACTTAAATATGAATAAGAATATATGAAAGCTTATTACCATTGTTATTAAGCGTCATTACCATTTATTATTTAAGTGGTGACTATGTTTAAGATGTCTTTGTTATGACATGTTTGTCATAACTTTGTTACTTGACACGACCAAAAATGTTATAACCTGTCTTTGTCATGACTTGATATAATCAAGAAATCATTACCTGATTGTAATAAGTAATCGCCATTGCAATTGTGCCAGGACATTTATATCAGAGTCATAATATTTTTCTTGCCTCAACTACAGTGGTACAAATTGAATTCATCATTAAAATGTCATTAAATATTGATGACACCTAAACATTTATTAAAAGAGGATTGACACTTTTGATGAGAATTCGGCACCAATTGATACTAACATTTTAAAAGCGTCTATGTCCCGCTAACATTTGAGCGGTTAAGTGCATTCTTTGACAGCGCTCTTTTGCCATTGTGTTCACGTGCTCAACAGAAATGACTGTGATTGGCCATGAAGGCCATCAGTACACCGAATTCACCGCTGTTTATTGAGCGTAACCACAGATATCGGGACACTGGAGCGTTTTAAAGCCGCGATTTAGCAGTGGATTGCTCGTCTGTCAGCTTTTAGATAAACCAGCTGATCGACATGACTTATAACACTCCAGTGTTCTTGTATCTGTGGTTACACTCAGGAAACAGCAGTGTGTTTGGTGAACTGATGACCTTAACAGCCAATCACAGTCATTTCTGTTGGGCATATAAAGAACGTGCTCAACAACACTGAAACGTTAGCTCAACAACACTCAAACGTTAGCAGGAATTGAAAGTTTTTTCATTGGTACCGAATTCCAGTTTTGTGACAACACTAAATGAAAATAGTGATCAGAAAATCATCCATGACAATAATGTTTATGACAGATTTATGACAAGTTATGTTGCCTTGGTAATGTCAAGGGGTCATGACAATGGCTGCGTCCGAAATCGCCTACCACGCAGTAGGTACTACATTTGAATTTACTACTCTGCTGTTAGAACAGTATGAATGCGAGTCGTATGACTTGAACTTGGACATACTACAACTGCTATTTTGTCATAATCACGTGACCTACCCGCGTCAGTTGCGTAGCTTCACTCCCATTCATGAATTCTCTTGCGTTGTATTATAGGAACGCATAGCGTCCATTGGATGCACACTTCAGAATCTCACTAGAAGTAGTAGGCCAGAGACTTCCTGTTAGGTGAGCTATGGAGTAGGTTGTGTTCGCTAGGAGGTCCTGCAGAATTTGTAATTCTTTCTGAATTAATGCACATTTTTACTTAATATCAAGTGCCTGCAGATAATAACAGCGGCCTGCAACAGCTAACGTATCGTCGAATGAACGTGATATGGCTGTGGGGGGGTCATCTGACTAAGCTTGATACAGCTCCAGGCGACATTCAGACTCTTAAAACGGAAATTATTTCATCACTTCGCCGCGATCTGGCAGAAATATTACGGTCCGAACTATGGTCCATGCTTGGCGATGACTTTTTGACCATCAAAAGTGAACCAAGTCGTGAAGGCGGAATTCTCCAACACGATGTTATCAATGCAAACTGAAATGTCGACACTGAGAAGTACGGTGAAGGATATGGAACATTCTCTTTCCACATGTTCGGTTGATATCACTGTCCTACATGAAAACGCTAACTCTCTTTAAGCTATTGTGGTAAAATTAGAAGTGTAAAGATTTGGAAGCCAGATCTCGTCTGAATAACGAAAGGATTATTGGTGTTCCGGAAGACCAACGAAGATGAAAACTAAAGGCAATAAAGGGGCTAACGCGCAGCCTTCGCAACAGCAGCCTGCAACAGCTAACGCATCCTCGCGGAATTCTCGAACACGATGGTATCGACGCAAACTGAAATGTTGACACTGAGAAGTACGGTGAAGGATATGGAACATTCTCTTTTCACATGTTCGGTTGATATCACGGCCCTCGGATGAACATGATATGGCCGCGGGGGTCATCTGACTGAGCTCGATATGGCTCTAGGCAACATTCAGACTCTGAAAACTGCAATAATTCACATCACTCTTTTGGCTACTGAGGTAAAATTAGAAGAAAAGTGTGACGATTTGGAAGCCAGATCTTGTCTGAATAACAGAAGGATTATTGGCTTTCTGGAAGACCAACTTTTTACTACTGTGGCGGTCTCCAAGTAGTAGTAGGCCATCCGGGTACTTCTCGAATACTGTTTTTCGAATTCTGTGAATTCTGACATACTACTACTCAGCTCTCATAATGTTTTTAGCGTACTATATAGTATGGAAGTATGCGATTTCAGACGCAGCAAAAGACAAAGACAGTTGTCTTTGTGATATATTTTTTTGGTCAAGTTGTCATGAAGACATCTCAAACAGTGTCGTCACAGCATTTAAAGTGTTGAACTGAGGGAATGAAACCTAACGACAGTTGTCATAATATAATTAATGCATAAAATATTCTTTATATTCATAACATGAGTAAAAGGTGCCATGACAGTCTCATGAACACCCCCTTTATGTAAAGTGTTCCCAGAAAAGGTTGATCTGCGAAAATGAGAAAGTACACAAAAGTTCACCATTAAAAATGTTTTTTTCTTTTTTTTTGGCAGATGAATTTGTAATTTGTGTTCATTTAAATAGACAAATGCATTCTGCTCAAACCTTTAACTTATTAACCCTCATTCCATTTCAAAGCCATATCAGTTTATTTTTAAGCATGATTTTTCCATATAATGGAGGTGAAGTTGTTGAGCTTTAAATGACAGTAGCGAATTCAATTCATGTGTGCTATATTTCAAAGAAAAAAACTAATTCTCAACAATAAATGTTAAACCTGGCCTACACCGTAATTTGACGTAACATCTAAATATGTTTTATATAAATCAACACAAGTATGTACGCTGTGCCAGAGCTTTATCAGTTTTCAGAACACATGGTTTTACATTGAGCATTAAAGAGTACATATGCAAAAAAAACAACAACTTGATTTCTGAAAGACTCAGAAAACGGTGATTGTCTTTTTTTTGAAAATGACTTTCCCATTTATTCATTTACAAATGTATAAGAGAGAATGACAGTATGACGATTTAAAATGTTTATTTATTTATTCATTTATTTTTAAATTAAAAAAACTTCATTAAAAATGTGAACATTCTGCTAAATATCTGTTTTGTGGAAGAACAAAAGCTACATGGCTTCTGAAATTGTCGTGTCCTTTTTTTAAACAAAGATGAACTTCATGTGTTCACAACAAAGTTAGCAGCATATTTAATTTTCGACACTAATGAAAATGAGACTATCAGGGACAGAAGTATTTAGTTAAATGTACTGCATGGCAGTTAAACAACATTTTGTCATCTTTTCAGATGACAAAACATCTTAACAATTTCCGCATACCAAACCTTTAATAAACAGATGTGCATGTTGAAAATGACGTGTAATCTAAGACCTTTATGCATGCATGCGTCTCATTTTCATCTGTGTGAAATTCAACATGGCCTCCACCAAAACTAGTCTATAGACAGAAGATTTGTCTTAACGACATCTTGTCCTGCAGAAAGAGTTATTCAGAAACTATGCAGTCACCTACTGATTTCATGAAAAACTACATGCTAAAAAATCAGAACAGTTGGAAGGTGCAAGAAATTGAGTTGAGAGGAAAACGTTTTTACAAAGCAAAGAGAATCACTAGGCTGCATTTACACTGCATGGTTAACCCAATTCCATTTTTTTATTTCACAGATCGGATATGGCCCATGTATGTGAAAGCAGAAAAAAATGACATGGGATATCGATTTACTCAGATCAGATTCATGCCTCATTCATATGTGGAAATGTAACTGATATAAATGGGATCCGTGCCCTTGTGTCTGCAGTGTAAGCGGGTAGATCGGATTTTTACAAGTCGGTACAAAAAGCGAATGACGAAAACCAGACACTTTTATTTCAGAACAAAGTTCTTCACGAGTCCAAAACCTTAAATCTCTTATACAAGAACAAAAAAGGCTTATATATTGTCATGAAGAACAAGTCCATGCATTTAAGCATGTCAACGAGAGAGAGAATGAAAGCAACATTCGCTGTGTAAAACAATACAAACGAATATAGTATTAATAACATAATACAATAATAATCTAATATAGTAATAATATAACATTGGGATGTATTGTGCAGCCCTTACTGTATGGGGTAGGTTAAGAGTTGGGGTAGGTGTTGACGTCAATAATACACAACAGGATGAACAAACGCAAATGAAATATCTTAATCTACAGTCAAACATGTTACGGTACATTATGACGATCTAAATGAATATCAATTAAAATGATTCAATTATCGATTCAATTAAATAATTTTACAATTATCAACTGAAACATATTTGTAGCATTTTGTGTATTGTTAGTAAATACAGCACATTTATTTCATATGGGCGTTCTTGGGATAGCTCATTAACGACACAAAACCGCGACTGATCCTTCATGACTAATAAAATATGTGTTACGCGATACTGTTCGAGAGTATTGCGATAACAATAATATTATTATTAGAAATAATAATATCACATTTTATTTATAATAAAATTATAAATTTTATTTTTTTTTATTTTTTTTTTTTTAAACTCAAAGTGCTACAAGATATAAAACAACAAATAAAAATGCAACCCAAGTCAGAATTACATAAAATCCAAGTAACAAGCCAGAAGTCGAAAAAACACCAAAACAAACTATCAGTCACACTAATAATGTTGTACGGATCAATTATAATTTATAGTGTTTGATGCTTTTTAATTGTTGTTTTTACCTTACCATGTTATATATTAGTATTTTTATTGTCAAATATTGTTTTGAGTGTGTGTTTGATGCATTTCAGGGAATTGTGCTGCAATACCCTGTCCTGTCAAATTTTAAACAAACTAAATACTGAAATAATTAATAAAATAACACGCAACAGATTACAAATCGCATAAACGTGACGGTAACAATCACAAAGCAAGTTCTAAAAAGACGCGTCTTAAGAAGCTTCTTAAAATGATCCATAGAAACGGTATTTAACGATATTTATCACGATATAACTAACTTTGTTGTGTAAATGCAGACATCGGAAGGCCCAGGTTTTACCCCATAAATAAGTTTGGGTAAACAATTATTTGCGAACATTTATATTTATTCAGTTTTTAAATGAATTTCAGTAATATTATTGACTAGTATGAAAGCGTTCAGTGTTTCCTCTAGGATTTTTTTGGCAGGCCTTTTTTTTTTTTTTACACAGATCTACCAAATACCGGTGGCGTTCTTTCAATGACAAATGACTTGAGAGCAGTTTTAGAAGTCGAGATCGCATTGTGAATCTCTGCTTGTGCTCGTTCACAAAACTTCTTGCATCTTGCACGCCCCCTCAAATATAAGCCACTTCTAAAGCGCGCAGATCTTCTTGTGCGCTCTAAAACAAACGCTGCTGAGTGCAATTTAGTGCGTTTAGGTAACGAGTATGTCTCCAGCATTTACTAGATTTGCTAGTAATGTTTATGAATGTCTTTAATAGACCTACAGAATAGCATTAATGCGTCTTGAAGTAAAGTGAAGCGGCTATACGTCGTGTTTGCTGGCCTCACGCAACTGTCAGCCAGTCAGTAAGTCACCTTAAAGGGTTAAACAAATGATGCACAGCACTACTACAGTTACAGAAAAGTTTGCGCTGCTATAATTCACTTACCCTTTAATACGTTTTAGTGCGATTATCACCCGCTTTTAAACAATTAAAATGTTTTGAATAAGAAGCTGTAATGTAGCCGTGGCGGAATGAATTTTGGCGTGGTGCCCAGCCATGGAAAAATGAATGTAGCGGAAACCATGGCGTTCATATGATTTATATACAATACAGTTTGTAAAGTAATACTTTGTCTTTTAGTAGATATATTATATGAGAGACTTGCTTTGTTTACCAATTAAGTGGATCTAATTGGATCTGCACTGTACGCATTACATAAAAGTTTAAAAGGTAATATTTTTTATTTAATATATTACATTTTCAGTAAATGCTACTCCCAAAATCATTGAGCAGAAATGGCAGATTCTGTCTGGACAGCGGGTCGTCAAAATAAACAAATAAAATCAAATACAGTAACAAAATCGGAACTGAGCATCAAGATCTGCAGTGTGAATGCAGCCTAATAGATCAGCCACAGATGACTGAATGGTTACCCTCTGCTCTGGCTCTCCTCCAGAGTAAGTGGATGCTGCTGAGGTGCTGTTAGGTGGAGGCAGGGTGGTGGAGGCATGTGATGCAGGGGGTGGAGGTGCCATAGCTTTGGTTTTAGGTTGCGCAGACACGGAGGCCTCACCATCTACACTATGTGAAGATTCAGCAGGCGGGGCTGGGGCCATTGCTTTGGGTTTTGTCTGTGCGGTTGCTGATAGTGTTGTCAGGCGATCGGGTTGAGGGTGGTGCATGGGTGGAGGGGGTGCCCTATTCTTAGGTTTAGATTGTGTGGAGGGAGATGCAGCTGGCATTTGTGTCTGCGTTGAGTGATTCTGCTTTGATAGGAAGAACAGTAGATGCAACAAAACAAATGACAACACAAACGATGAATAGAATGACGGTAATTGCAATCAATTTGACTTCCATAATGACATATTTGTGAGTAAAATAATATATTTAATTAGAAACAAAAGCAGGGTAAAGGGGTGTAATCTTGCATGCATTCATCCTATGAATGTTTTTATTATTAAGGGAAAACAAAATGTAGCTCTGTATGAAACCTTATAATGGTTTGGGCCACCCTTAGCAGCAACAACTACAATAAAGCATTTTGATAATTTGCAATCAGTCTGTTACAGCAGGGGTTCCCAAACTTTTTAGCTTGCGACCCCCAAAATAACAATGCTAGTGACTCGCGACCCCCAATATCCTCTGAGGTGATATATACAGAAACCTTGCATGCAATAGCGTACACACACCAATAGACCCAAGTTTATTCTTAGTTTAATCTTTTTTTAATGTAAATCAGAGTTGTAAATGTGCCAGAAAGTTTACCCTGATATTATAAAATCAATCTGCTGCATCTGTTGCCATTGGTGTGTCTTTAAAATTATGTAATTACACCAGGGGTCGCAATCCAATAGAACTAGTAACTATAAGCTACAGTAGTAACTATATAGTATATATTAACTATAAACAACAATTTTTCTCTTCAGTAGTTTATTGATAAAATATGGTAATTCTTATGGTTTAATATAAATGAATAGATTTTTGGAAATCACCAGGCGACCCCCCTTCATTGTCTCGCGACCCCTTGGGGGGTCCCGACCCCCACTTTGAGAACCACTGTGTTACAGCACTGTGGAGAAACTTTGGCCCACTCATCTTTGCAGAATTGTTGTAATTCAGTCACACTGGCAGGGTTTTGAGCATAAACCGCCTTTTTTAAAGCCATGCCACAGCTTCTTAATAGGATTCAGGTCAGGACTCTGACTAGGCCACTCCAAAGTCTTATTTTGTTTTTCTTAAGCCATTCAGAAGTGCACTTGCTGGTGTATTTTGGATTGTTGTCGTGCTGCAGAACAAGCTACAGCTTGAGGTCACAAAAAACAGCCGAACATTCTCCTTTAGCATATTTTGATAAACAGCAGAATTCATGGTTGCATTTATCACAGCAAAAGGCCGTTCACACTGAGGCGCCTTTTTTTGAATGGTTTGCTAATGGCTGAAGTGTTTTGCGCGCTGCTTATGCACCCAGCGCCCCACGTTTTAACCGACAGCTGTGCTTTGTGTTTTTGCCCTCGTGCACCGTGCGCTTGCAGTCGAAAAAAAAGTAAACAGAGTAAAAAAAAAAAGCATTACGTCAGTCTTTTTTATTCTCCAATCAAATGAAAGCAGAGGCGGGGTTTCTGTTGACGTGCCTGCTTTGTTTTTGTTGTCAAGACAACAACAGAGAGTTTTGAAGACGGAGGAGAGAATTGTGGTTGCTGTTTTGAGTTTTCCAGAGCTGTATGGCTTTACAAATCTAGAATATCACAATAATATTAAATAATAAAATTATATTAATATCAACAGCAACACTCGCACAATACCCAGCTGATTTACTCGTTGCCTAGCGACATAAAAAAAAAGGTCCAGCACTTTTTTTTTTATAGCAAACAAAGAAGGCAGTATGGCGGCGCCTCGTGTTTTTGGAATGTAAATGCATGTTTGGTTTGATCGGCCCCCAAGTCTTCCAGATCCTGAAGCAGCAAAACAGCATCACACGACCACCACCCCCATTTTACAGTTGGTTGGATTTTTCTGAAATGCTGTGTTACTATTACACCACACATAATTGGACACACACATTCCAAAAACTGTCTGGTCAGTCCACATAGTATTCTCTCAAAAGTCTCGGGGATCATCAAGATGTTTTCTGGCCAAACTGACATGAGCCTTTATGTTCTTTGTGCTCAGCAGTGCTTTTTGTCTTTTATCTTTGACATGCAAACTGTGTTTGCCTATTTTTGTCTCTTTCATATGGTGGAGTCATGAACACTCATCTTATCTGAGGCAACTGAAGCATGTAGTTCTTTTGATGTTGTTGTGGGGTCTATTATGACATCCTGGATAAGTTGTCACTGTGCTCTCTGTGTAACTTTGGTCGGCCGGCCACTCCTGCGAAGGTTCTTCACAGTTCCATGTTTTTGCCATTTGTAGATAAAGGATCTCTCTGTGGTTCGCTGCTGTCCCAATGCATAAGATATGACTTTATAACCTTTTCCAGACTGGTAGATCTCAATTTTATTTGATCAATTATTATCTCATATCCCAGTACTGGGTTGCGGCTGGAAGGGCATCCACTGCGTAAACATATGCCGGAATAGTTGGCAGTTCATTCTGCTGTGGCGACCCGTGATAAATAAGGGACTAACCCGAAGGAAAATGAATGAATGAATGATCTCAATTGTTTATGAATTTCTTTGGATCTCGGATCTTTGGATCTATGCAGTTTTGTGTTTTGTTTTCCCATAATAATAAAAACCATTTCAAGACTGCATGATGTATTTACTTGTGCTATGTCTGACTAATATGTCAAATTTTAATCTGAAATTTAGTGAAATTTAATCTGAAACATTGAAGTGTGGCAAAAAAAAAAAAAAAAAATGGGGCAAACACTTTTTTCATGTGATATTACATTGTTAGTCATTCAGTAGTTACCTGCTGTTGAGCAGTAAAGAAGGCTGTATTTTGCTGCTGCACAAACAGTTGTGCGTGCTGGGGTGTGGTCTGTGGTGGAGAGGGAGTGGCTTGCTGCTGAGCGACAGGAGGCTGGGAAGCCATGTTGACACCTGTGAATTCACAGAAATCTGGATTAAACACGCAAACACACACAACCCCCAAACCACATTCTTACACAAGACAAGGAAGAACACTGAAAACATTTAAGGATTATGAAACCTGATATGCAAAAAAAAAAAAAAAAAAAAATATATATATATATATATATATATATATATATATATATATATATATAATGGAAAATAATGAAAACAAAACAAAAAAAACATCATGGACGTGAATTTCGAACGTTTAGAAATGAAACTAAAGAGATAGTTGTTGTTTCATTGTATTGGTGATTCCAAATATGTAATGTAATCATAAGCTTGGCAAGCAATTTTGCAAAATGTGATGATTCCCAATTCAGAAAGAATGCACAAACATACAGTTTGAGAGGCATTTCAAAGATGGCCGCAAAGTGAAATGACTTGCCTTAAAGGGACTTTGGTTTGACATACTGTTTTGTTTTGTTTGTAAAACATTTCATATTTTGGGCAGAACTGTGTTAACTGTATTGGTCAGTTCCTCTAAAACCACCCCAGTGTCTAACGTGGCCCATTGGGGAAACTAATTCCCCACCCCTGCTTTAGAGCATGGTGTTACCCTGCTAATCTGACAATAAAAAACTGCAGGACCACAATACAATCAGGATAATCAAAAGTGTAGGCTTTAATTAGGATTGACTTGAGTAATAGGAAGTGAAATGACAGCTCTGTAGGATTCAGTATGTCAGGGGCTCAATAGCTCAGGCTCATTAGTGAGCCTTTAAAAGCTCTCTCTGATGACACACTGATTGAACTAGAGGGAATTACAGAGCTGTGTGTGTGTCAGTTGAAGATGAACACCGGTCAATAGACCCTTTATTTTTGCATGCTGCATTAGAAACACCTCGCATAAGCAGTAATTTGCTTATTTTTGTCATTTGAAGGTAAGATGATAGAGAATACACACATTAATACATTATTACATAACTTAATTTGTGCCGGAACACGAATCCGGATCCAGCCCCTCATTTTACCGATCCCCCTCCTTAACCGCCCTCCAACCCCATCCGCTGCAGTGTTGCCAAACTAGCGACTTTGTTGCTATATTTAGCGACTTTTCATACCCCTGTAGCGACAAATTTTCAAAAAAGCGATTAGCGAGAAATCTAGCGACTTTGTGTTACTGGAGATATTTATAGACTTTCATGTGTCCATACGGTACCGTGCCCACTCTTCTCAACGAGATGTGAGTGATGCCGTCGACCCCTCCCCCGCCTCAGTCTCTCCCACCTGCAGCCAGAGAGCGGATCAGCCCTCTGCGTACCCACAGCAATTGATTTAGCACCAGCTGTGTGAGGTATTTTCACTGTGCAGTCAAACCGATCTGCTTCTCCTTTATTTCAACAATTTAATTAGACCGTTGATTAGTTTCTTGTTTACAATCACAGATATTTTAGTGACCGTTTTGAAAAGTTTTATTGAAAATAGTTGGCAACAGTGGTTCGCTGTTGACTTTCATTTTCTTCCGCGACTCCCCAACCTTTTTCACTTTCGTCTGCAACAACCCCCCCGCTCTTCACTTTCGTCCTGCGTCCGCGACACCTCGCCACCCCTCCACTATTGTGCGCGACACCTCTCCATCCTTGGGTAACACGTCGCATCCTTTACTCTGATCTGTTCTTGGACCTCACCATTCACAAATGAAGCACTGCATAAATACATAAAAATTTACATTCGTTTATTAAAAAAATCTAAATACATTGCTTCCTTGTTATTTGCGGGAGTTACGTTCTTAAAATAACCAGCGATAGGCGGAATCCGCAAATGGTAAGTCGGCCACTCCTGGGAAGGTTCTTTACTGTTCCATGCTTTTACCCTTTGTAGATAAAGGATCTCACTGTGGTTGACAATTGTCTACAACCAATCAGGATGCAGAACATAATGCACCGTTAAAAAAAGGCTGCGAAAAGGTGAACTAAGTTTTAGCGAGGGGCTACTGTATTAAAAGCTTTTAAAAGGATCTTAAAATGTATTAACATATATTTAAAAGGATTTAAGCTGATGTTGTGTAAGTTGATGTTCTGCTGATGACTGTTAAATGTGTCATAACAGTCTTGTGAAAAGGGTCTTTATGATGTGTGAGGTGTCAAAAAAAAAGAGAGAGAGAGAGAGAGAAAGAGAGAGAGAAAGAGAGACATTTAGACTAGCTGCAAAATATGTATACACCCTACACACCATAAGAAATGGTTAATGTAAACTCATGTATCTTATTTAAATAATTTAAACTTTTTTTTATTATTATTATATTTATCAAATGTATTGTTTTTTTTTGTATGTGTGTGTGTCATTATATCTTATCTGTATTACTATTAATTTTTCAATGTTCTTAATATATTTTATATTTGAAGTGCTTTGGCAATACTGTACTTAATGTCATGCCATTAAAGCAACTTGAACTTGAGAGAGAGAAAGAGAGAGTGAGCAAGAGAGAGAGAGAGAGAGAGAGAGAGAGAGAGAGAGAGATTGAGCATAAAGACACAACACTCACTGATTGGTTGGCTGGGTCCTGGAGGTGCATTGGGTCTTTTGCGAGGAGTGAGGGCTGGCTGGATTGGCAGGATGCCTGTGATTGGTTGAGCCTGACCAGCCTTGGGACGCTGCCGGGGTGCGATGGATGTCTCAGTAGTGGGGACTGGATCAGTGAGCCTGAATGACAAGAAAAGTTCAGTCAAAACCAACAACTTTCATATTACGAGGCTGTTTAAAGCGGTCCTGTTATGCAAAAATCCCTTTCATAAGGGGTTTAAACACAGTTGTGTGGCGGCAGTCTGTGATAACCAGCTACTAATGGTAAAATTTAATAAATTCTATTTCTTATAATCACACTTGATAAAAACACATAGACCGACATTCTCCCATTGTACGCATCATCAGAGGGGGAAAGCTCCACCAGTTAAGGCTGATTTATACTTCTGCGTCAAACACCGGCGTATGCTACGGCGCTGACGCATAGCCCATCGCCGTGGCCGTCGCTGACGTGCACCTCTCAAAAATTGTAACTACACGTCGCAACAACGCGTAGCGCAAGCTCTGTGATTGGTCGGCTTGCTAGCGGCGACGAGTCTGGGCGGGACCGAGAGCCGCGCGAACGGCGTGAGCGATTGTTTACAAGTGTGGAGTCCCGTAAAGGAGCTCCGGATGGATAGTTTTGTTCTGTGTTTACCTCATAGTTAAAGTTGTTGCACGTCCGCCGATTCCTGCCTCAAAATGAGCGAGTTTGAGTCACTTGTACATCCAGGAAGTGTTCAGAATAGCAAAACAGAAGCGAAGAAACTTGACACAGAGGAACATTTACACCTCACTGCCCACTAGCGTTTCGAAAGTGTTAATGCAGACCAACGGAGACAGCGCGCAGAAGTATAAATGCACAGCTACGCGCGTTGCCTGCGCCGTGAGTTGCGCCGGTCACTTGACGCAGAAGTATAAACCAGGCTTTAGTGATGAGCTTTCCCTCATTAACATAGGACGTTGGTCTTGTTTTTGAATCTGCCACTATACTGACACACAGGCATTTGAAGCTCTGCCTTCATTTGAAAAGAGCACAATCTCATTTGAATTTAAAGCGACAGTCACCAAAACACCAGTTGGCATTAAAGGCTAAAAGGAGCAGATTCACAGAGTTATAATGCATTATTTGTGTGGTATTTCACGCTGAAACTTTACATACACACTTATTTTACAACTTGCAAAATAGGCATAATAGGTCTCCTTTAAACAATACACTAAACACATCCTATTCATAAAAGTCTTTACATAAAACTTAAAGTGACTTCTAACAGAATCTTGAACACACACAAGAACATGTTGAGTGGGATTTTGAAAGGGGGAAACTGAGGAAAAATCTACTAAGTATGGAGATAAATGTGAGTGTGAAGTTTAATGGTACGGCATTACAGAAGTGAATTAGTTAATCAAATTTATACTGAAAGATAACTTGGAGCACGCAGATAATGCGAAGTCTCACCTGGCTTTGTTTTGACTCTTCTTGGCCACAGCTTCACTCACCCTGATTGGCTCGGGGAGTTTTGTTGGAATGGGTGAATTCTGGAAGAGTAACAGGAAAAGGATCAGCAGCAGGTTCTTTTATTTTGCATTTGCTTGTCAACTCCTTTCATTTCTGGGTAAAACATCATTTAAACACAAAAAAAACATGTTGACTGGGATTTAGGACTTCAAAGGAAATGGTTGTTCGTGCTAGACGGGATAGTTTGAGTTTTTCAGAAACTGATGATCTATTGGGAATTCCACACACAACCATCTCTAGGGTTTACAGAGAACTGTCCGAAAAGAGGAAATATCCAGTGAGCGGCAGTTCTGTGGGTGCAAATGCCTTGTTGATGTCAGAGGAGAATGGTCAGACTGGTTCCAGCTAATAGAAAGACAACAGTAACTCAAATAAGCACTCGTTACAACCGAGGTATGCAGAAAAGCATCTTCGAATGCACAACACATCCAACCTTGAGGCAGATGGGCTTTAACAGCAGAAGATCACACCGGGTGCCACTCCTGTCAGCTAAGAACAGAAAACTGATGCTACAATTCACACAGGCTCACCAAAATTGGACAATAGAAGATTTGAGAAATGTTGCCTGGTCTGAGGAGTCTCAATTTCTGCTGGAAAATTCGGATAGCAGGGTCAGAATTTGGCGTCAACAACATGAAAGTATGAATCCATCCTGCCTTGTAAGGTTCCGGCAGGTGGTGGTGATGTAATGGTGTCAGGGATATTTTCTTGGCACACTTTGGGCTCATTAGTACCAA
Organism: Danio rerio; assembly: GCF_052040795.2. Classification (NCBI taxonomy): domain Eukaryota; kingdom Metazoa; phylum Chordata; class Actinopteri; order Cypriniformes; family Danionidae; genus Danio; species Danio rerio. The sequence goes on along the minus strand of NC_141028.1, from coordinate 56,396,648 downwards.
TTGAGCATCGTGTCAACGCCTCAGCCTACCCGAGTATTGTTGCTGACCATGTCCATCCCTTTTTGACCAGTTTACCCATCTTCTGATGGCTACTTCCAGTAGGATAACGTGCAATGTGATAAAGCGTGAATCATCTCAGACTGGTTTCTTGAACATGACATTGAGTTCACTGTACTCAAATGGCCTCCACAGTCACCAGTACTCAATCCAATAGAGCACCTTTGGGATGTGGTGAAACAGGATATTCGCATCATGGATGTGCAGCCGACAAATCTGCAGCAGTTGCATGATGCTATCATGTCAATATGGAGCAAAATCTCTGAGGAATATTTCCAGTACCTTGCTGAATCGATGCCATAAGGGGTTAAAGCAGTTCTGCAGGCAAAATGGGGTCCAACCTGGAACTAGTAAGGTGTACCTAATAAAGTGGCCGGTGAGCATGTAATAATAATTATTTGTTTATTTAATTTTTTTTGTATTATTTTGAACAATAGATATTATCTTATTACTCGATGTAAATGTAAACAATGTAAACAATGTTCTGATGTTTTGGCACTAAAAACATTCAATAACATATATTTAATAATCCAAAAATAATAAATAATATGATAAATATTGTAAAATAATTTGAATTCTTACTTGTTAATGTTAGTTAACTAACAATAAACAAATTTATTTCCATTAACTAATATTAACAAAGATGAAAATACACTGTAGTAAATGTGTTTTTCATTGTTTGTTAATGATTTTAATTCATTAACTAAAATTGACAAATACAACCTTATTATAAAGGTTTAACAGTATTTTAAATTAATGATGTAGGTTTTAAAAAACTTTTGCATGTGTATATCATATATAAAGTCATTTTGAGCATGTCGAGGCTGATATGCCTTTGATCATGACTCACTGCTTCTATTATTCTGGGAGGGGTCACTGGATCTGAGCCAATTGGCAGCCACCAGTGACATTCCACTTCCTCTGCCGATACGTGCAAACAATTACGATATCCACTCAAAGCAATGGCCATGAATTAAACATGGATTAAGTAGCATGTGCTGGAATAGAGAACAAAAACTGTGTAGAGTGTGGGAGGAAAATCGGTGAGAAGATAAGGGTTAATGCACATGCTAGTTAGGGCACAGGAAGATCTGATGAAGTCTAAATAAGCAGCACTTACGTGAACGTTCTGTACCGGACAGTCCCTCCGGGAGAGTTTAAAAGCGAAATATGACACCTGGAAGATATCTGGCCTCACGTCAGGGTCTGGCTCCAGCATGTAACCTGAGGTGGGGAAAAATGAAACAAAAATTACAAACATTTTGGTCAGTTGTGTCACTCAACTAAAATAAAACCCAAGTTTCAGCCTTAGAATTGATTTATTTGATTCTGAAACACAGTAAGACTATAATCTGGAATATTTTTATAATTCAAAATAAATTAATTTGATTTGAATACATGAATCCATTTATACTACCTGACAAAAGTCTTGTCGCCTATCCAAGTTTTAGGAACAACAAATAATAACTTGACTTCTAGTTGATCATTTGGTATCAGAAGTGGCTCATATGAAAGGCAAAGGCCTCTAGATTACGCTTATTTTACCAAAATAAAATATGATCATACCTTGATTTTTAATTATTTTATTAGGGCAGTAAGAATTGACTTTGCTTAGACAAAAGTCTCGTCACTGAACAGAAATAATGTCCAGTATTCACCTTAGTCTTCTTCGACGAGCGGGCGCAGCCATTTGAATCTTTTTGGCTCGAGACTTCCGGTCTCATTAACTTCGATTCATTTTTAGTTTGATGTTGCAAACTGATATTTTCTTGTTATATTATTCTATTTGGTCTGTATAGTCATGCAAACATTTGTTTGTAGAGGAAGTAGTTTGACCGTTTTCTGCCATTTATCATTCCTAGTCATTTCTCCTATAGGTGACTGAAGCGGAAGTTCTAAAACAATCGCGAAAACAGGCGCAACTTCCACATTTTAGAATAAGGTCAATAGAATATAAAGTCGTGCTGCAGTGGAAAAAGAATTAATATTGTGTCTGACTCCATCATGAGCTTGGAGGACTGCATCCATACATCTCTGCAATGACTTAAATCCCTTATTAATAAAGTCATCTGGAATGCCAAAGAAAGCGTTCCTGCAGGACTCCCAGAGTTCATCAAGATTCTTTGGATTCATCTTCAATGCCTCCTCCTTTATCTAACCCCAGATATGCTCAATAATGTTCATGTCTGGTGACTGGGCTGGCCAATCCTGGAGCACCTTGACCTTTGCATCAGGAGCTTTGATGTGGAGGCTGAAGTATGAGAAGGAGCGCTATCCTGCTGGAGAATTTGCCCTCTCCTGTGGTTTGTAATGTAATGGGCAGCACAAATGTCTTGATACCTCAGGCTGTTGATGTTGCCATCCACTCTGCAGATCTCTCACATTCCCCCATACCATGATTTTTCCTTTACCAAACTTGACTGATTTCTGTGAAAATCTTGGGTCCATGCAGGTTCCAATAGGTCTTCTGCAGTATTTGTGATGATTGGGATGCAGCTCAACAGATGATTCATGGGAAAAATCTACCTTCTGCCACTTTTCCAAATGATCAATTAGAAGTCAAGTTATTATTTGTTGTCATTATGAATGTATTAAAACATATGCTTCCCTTTTACATGAAAATGCAAAACAAGGGGTAGGAGTAAGGAAAAGGGCTAAGTGGTGGAATAGGGATTGAGCCTTAATATACACACAACATATAAACCATGAAACCAAGTACCAAACTCTGTGAGACAGTCTTCCCTTAACATATAAATCAGAAGAGAAAGGAAGAGCTGTTCTTACGGATGAGACAGTGCATATCGTGTGAGTATCTGGAGTTGTCTGGGATGGTGAAGCTGCCGTCACAGATAGCCACCTGACTCTCTCCAAACGGCAATGTGAAATAACACAACTTATACAACAAGCAGCCTAAAGCCTGAGGACACAAACATACAAGAGACACTGTTTCTGAGCACTGTCTAAAAAAAGAACAACTAAACACATACAATACCTTTTCGTTAACAATGGCACATTTAGTATACATTAGCATGAAGACAAAAAAACTATTAGCCCTCTGTGATTTTATTAAAATAAATAAATGAATAAATAAATATATAAATTAATTAATTAATTAATGAATAATGAAAATAAATAAATAAATAAATAAATGAACAAATAAATAAATGAATGATCAAATCAATAAAGAAAAAAATGAATGAACAAAAAAAGAAAAGAAAGAAAAAAAGAATAAAGAAAATAAAAAAATGAATGAATAAATAATGAACAAATAAATGTATGAATGAATAAAGAAAATAAAAAATTTATGAATAAATAAATAAATAAATAAACATAAATAAATGAATGAATAAACATAAAAAATGTATGAATAAAGATAAAAAACGAATGAATAAATAAAGAAAATATATAATAAAAATAACAAATACAAAAATTAATCACTAAATTAGCTAATAAATTAATGAATAAATAAATATATAAATGAATCGATAAATAAATAAATGAATTCCATAAGAAAATGAACAAATGAATAAATTAAATAAAAGAAATATTAAAAATAAATAAATAAATACAATAAATGAACAAATAAATATATAAATTAATGAATAGAGAAACTAAATAAAAAGATAAAAAATAAATAAATAAATAAAATAGGGGGCGGCGCGATGGCACAGTGGGTAGCAGAAGGTCACTGGTCGAGCCCCTGCTGGCTCAGTTGCCATTTCTGTGTGGAGTTTGCATGTTCTCCCCGTCTTGGCGTGGGTTTTCCTCTAGGTGCTCTGTTTTACCACAGACATGTGGTATAGGTGAATTGGGTGAGCTAAATAGGCCATATTGTATGTGTGTGAATGAGAATGTATGGGTGTTTCCCAGTGATGGGTTGCAGCTGGAAGGGTATCCGCTGTGTAAAACATATGCTGGATAAGTTGGCTGTCCATTCCGCTGTGGCAACCCCTAATTAATAAGGGGACTAAGCCGAAAATGAATGAATGAATAAATCAATGAATAAATAAAAGAAAAAAAATTAAGAAAATAAATAAACAAACAAACAAATAAAATATGAATAAAGAAATAAAATAAAAAATTAATAAAGAAATAAAAGAATGAATAAATAAATACAAGAAACTTAATAAATAAATGTATGAATTAATAAAGAAAATAAATAATACAAAATGAGTAAATTAATGACTTAAATATATACATAATTAAATGAATAAAGAAAATAAATAAGACAAAAACTAAAAAAGTAATTAATAAAACAAATATACAAACAAACAAATAAACAAACGAAAAGAAAATAAATAGATAGAAATTGATAAATAATAAATAGAATTAATAAATAAACTAAATAAAAGAAATAATTAAAAGAAAACAAATAAAATACCAAAATGAATAAATGAAGAATGAATGAATGAACGTATGAATGAATGAATGAATAAATGAAGAATAAAAACATCAATAAAGCAGCTTTGACTGTATTATTTAAGACATTTAAAACAAATCCCCATAAATTCAAATGAACCAAATCTTTTTGAAAAAATACAATAAGCCTCTATTCTCGTTCAAAACCAAACTTTTAAAATAAAAATGTTTTTGATTATGTTTTGAGCAAAAGATCAAAAGTTAATAAAGGTCAAAGGCTCTCCATTTTTCCTATGGTTATGTTTACCAAGGGTGCCATTATTAATGGAGAACACTGTAGACTGTAAAAAATTACAAATATCCTTTGTGATCTTTATTAATCCTATAAAAGCAGGTTATATATTCATCAATAATTGGCAAGACACAATAGCTTGGGTTGCTACTAAAAATACCCTGTTGTCACCGCAGGTAAATGATTATTTGACTTGACTCACCCATATATCTGCTTTAGTAGTGATGACCATGCCTCCGTAGAGATTGACCATTTCTGGGGCACGGTATGAAAGAGTAGTGTACCTTAAAACACACAAGGAGGAAATATATTTGACTGATGTGAACAATTGAAGTGTGTAACGCAAACAAAAGAAAGCAGCCCTCACTTCTTGATTTCTTCTTCTACAGCAGCCACACCTTCTGTTTGCGGATTCTGGGAGCGGTTGATGGCACTGCCGAAATCACACAACACATAATGACCTCTGTCATGGAGCAAGATGTTCTCCACCTACAACACACACATACAAAGAAACGAGATGCACAGAGTTAAATTAGCCCTTCTGTGAATTTGTTTTTTGAATAATTCCGAAATTGTTTAACAGAGCAAGGAACTTTTCACAGTATTTCCTATAATGTTTTTTCGGTCCCACTTTATTGTGGCCTTAACTAATATGTACTTACAAAGGAATTAATAGATTTTTACAATGTACTTATTGTGTAAATACATGTATTTACTGTGTACTTATGCTCGATTAAAGACATGTATGTAGTTACATTTATAATTAACTTTTGTAATTACATTTGTAAATACACTGCTGACCATCCCTTACACCTTAACCCACCCTTAAACCTACCCACACCACCAAACCTGTCCATAACCCAACCTCTATCCCTACTCAAAAGCACCACAAGTGTTCTCAAATACATTATAAACACAGTAAGTACATTGTATTTATTTTTTGATGCAAGTACATAGTAGTTAAGGACACTTAATATAAAGTGGGACCGTTTTTTCGTCTGGAGAAAGCCTTATTCATTTTATTTTGGCTAGAATAAAAGCAGTTTTTAATTTTTTAAACCCATTTTAAGCTCAATATGAGCCCACTTTAAGAGTTGAACAAATTAACAAAATAACAAATTAAGCTCTTAGCAATGTACTACTAATAAATAGTTATGTTTTGTAATATTTACAATAGTAAATGTATAATATATAGATTAATTGAAGATGATCCTTAATCCTTAATTCATACTCTAATGACTTATATGCATAAAATAAATTTGATATAATAACATTTATAATTTCTTAGTCATTTTGACTGACTTGAGATAGAAAAGTTAATTTTATTCAACTAAAATAGAAAAGGCAGGATGATTTTTTTTTACAGCGTACATAATATCAAGTATGTATGCACACTCACCGGCCACTTTATTAGGTACACCTTACTAGTACTTTTCTAGTATAGTATATTTTCTCTTATCAAGCCATTCTCTGTAAACCCTAGAGTTGGTTGTGCTGAAAATCCCAGCAGATCAGCAGTTTCTGAAATCCTCAGACCAGCCCATCTTGCACCAACAACCATGCCATGTTTAAAGTCACTTAAATCACCATTCCTCCCCATTCTTATGCTCAGTTTGAACTGCAGCAGATTGTCTTGACCATGTCTACATGCCTAAATGCATTGAGTTGCTGCCATGTGATTGGCTGATTAGAAATTTGCGTTAACAAGCAGTTAGAGAAGTGTACCTAATAAAGTGGCCAGTGTGTGTGTGTGTGTGTGTGTGTGTGTGTATGTATATATATATATATATATATATATATATATATATATATATATATATATATATATATATATATATATATATATATATATATATATATGCATGCATCTACACATGTATGTATAACATTGAATGAAACAAATGTAAGAAAAAAACATTGTATATAAATACAATGTTTAATATTAAATAAATAAAAGGTGCAATAACACAAAATCATTTAACATTTTTAGATGCAATTTATTAAAGTCAAATAGATTTTGAAAAACACAATAACAGTTCCTTCTTGAGAAAGAAATTACATACTGATAGTCTGGAAAGCACATACTTTGAGGTCCCGGTGGATGATGGGAGGTTTGCACTGATGTAGTCGAGCAACAGCTTCACATGTGTCACAGAAGATCTGCAGCACTTCCGACTCACTGAAGCCCGTCTGCAAACGCTGGTTCATCAGGTTCACAACCTGCCCGCCTGCATTAGCAGAGAACAGAAAAATGGTGGAGGATTAGTAGTAAATCTAATCTGAAATGTAATTCCTAAAGTCCACAAACCAGAAGCTGCAAAAACTTTTTTTTTTGTATTGTGATGCAGTTTTCAGAGAAACGAAATATTAAATGAGAAAACAGTGGGCAGGGCTTGTTTTTCTACTGCGAGCTGATTGGATGTAGTACAGTAGGCATTTCATTCAGAAAGATCAGAAAAAGGGTTTTGGGAGAGTTATTACATTCTAACAGACTCCTCCTCCTCCTGCTCAACGTCAAAACTGACAGTTAGAGGGGCGTGGTTAAGTATATTAGCCACGCCCAATACCTCAGAGAATTTGACTAAAAACAAAGTACATTTTCAGATTTCAATTAAAGATCACAAAGGCAAACAACTTTTTTTTTGGTTCTCAATGACATGCAGTACACCACAAAACTAGCAATGTGAGCTAACAAAATCCATATGTTAGATTTGACATACAGACCTCTACAGAAGTCCATCAGTATGAGAACTTCCCAAACGTCCCCTGATCCCACCGCTGTGATGCTGGAGTCCAGGAAGCCTACTATGTTTTTGTTCCCCACGAGGTCCCTCTGTTGAAGAAAATAGCATTGTGTGGCAGGATCAATCAAGCAGGATCAATCAATCAATCAATCAATCAATCAATCAATCTGTCTGTCTGTCTGTCTATCTATTATTTACTGTTATTACCAAGAATAATCCATCCATCCATCCATCCATCCATCCATCCATCCATCTATCCCCTATTATTTACTGTTATTAGCAGGAATAATCCATCCATTCATCCATCACTATTAGCAGGAATAATCAATCAAGTAATCTATCAATCAATCAATACATCTATAATCAATACACCTTTCCATCAATACATCTATCTATCACCCCATCAGCAACTTATGTTAAGATTATGGTAAGATCAAACATTACATAAAAACAACTTCCTATTTCAAGAAGAGATCCACAAACAAATATATGAATAGAAATAAATAAAATTCACAAAAATGTATATTAAAAGTTAAATATGATTTTTTTTAATTCATTCATTCGCCTTCGGCTAAGTCCCTTATTTATCAGGGGTCACCACAGCGGAATGAACAGACATCTATTCCAGAATATTTTTTATGAAGCAGATGACCTTCCAGCACTGGGAAACACCCAAACACTCTCACATTCACACACACTCATACACTACGGCCAAATTAGTTCATCCAATTCACCTAAAGCACTGATCTTTGGACTGTGGGGAACAACGGAGCACCCGGATGAAACCCACGCCAATACGAGGAGAACATGCAAACTCAACACAGAAACGCCAACTGACCCAGCCGGGACTCAAACCAGCGACCTTCTTGCTATCCACTGAGCCACTGTGCCATTTTATAAGTCAATATTTGATAATTTATCATTCTTCCTGGTGATACCTTTATAAAAACATCCATTAAAGTGTGCTTTCATTATAAAAAAATCTAATAAAATATGTTTTATTAGATATCCTAATATAATTTTTTATTAATATCCTAATAATATCCTAAAAATATCCTAATAAAATATGTTTTAAAGGTAAGAGCAGCTTGACAGTAATTACATGTTAGTGGTGCATCATTATTCAATAACAGCAAATGAGTCAACCTAGAGTGACCAATTCAGCATCTGGTATAAACAGTCTGTACAAGCCTGGTCTCAAAAATAACATTTGAAAAGTGTCTTTCATGTATATTTGGATTGATGTAGTTGATTATTTATGCAGCCGTTATATTCATCTATTAATAAATGGGTCATTTTTGACACATCAAGCCATAATGTAATACAATATAACACGCAGTGGGGGAAATAAGTATTGAACACATCATGATTTTTCCTGGCAATAATATTTCTAAAGGAGCCGTTGACATGGAATTAACCCAGATTTTAGTAAAAACCCAAACAATACAAACATAAAAATAAACAAAACAAACAAATCTGGAAGATGAGTTGTGTGTAATAACAATAGAATGACACAAGGAGAAAGTCCTGTACTACTAAAACCTATTTAATACTTTATATAAAGGCTTTTTTTGGTGATGGCAGCTCAAAGACGCCTCTCATATGGAGAATGAAGTCACATGCACTGCTCAGGTACAGTATGAGTTTTTCACAGACTTCAACAGAGTGTAGAAATCCTGATGGTTTTGTGGGTCTCGTCTATCAAATCTGATCTGCATTTTGCATTTTCTATTGGATTTAAGTTAAGGTGATCGGCTGAAACATTTCAGCAGCTTTACTTTCTTTCTCTGAAAGCATTCGAGAGTTTCCTTTTCTGTGTTTTGGATCATGGTCTTTCTGAAATGTCAACCCTGGTTTCATCTTCATCCTCCTGCTAATGTAGATGTTGAACAGAATCAGCTAATAGTCATTTACGCCGAGGAAGTGCAGAGGGTTTCTGAAGAACTACTGAGAGATTTCAGCTGCTGCCTGGGCTTTCCATGCCCTTCCACACCTCCCTTTCTTCATCTGTTCAAAAAATTCTCCCTGTGTCATTTTATTTTATAACACAGAAATTAATTTGTGAACTAATTAGATCTGTTTTCTTTGCATCTTTAGCACCTTCTGTTTTTCTTTAGCACCTTCAGAAATATGTTTTCTGGGCAAAAAAAAAAGGTGACGTGTTCAATATTTATTTTCCCTACTGTAGTTACTAGGAGTACAATAATACAGACTTCAGTTTTCGGTTTTAGGATTATGGTTTCGGTACAGGTTAGTAAAGAACGACAATCTCCAAAAAATAAATAAATAAATAAAATAAAATTTTAAAAAATCTACAAGCAAAATGCAATGCAAAATTAATACAACATAGCAAAAATACTTCTAAAATAAGCAATGAACACCGTTAAAGATTGTATATTTATAATTTACTTCAGAATATGTGTGACTGAAATTGCTACAACTAAACAACAACTACTAAATTACATTTAAATAAACAAATTAATTGATTTAAATGTTATAAATTAAGTATTAATTAATCCAATTAATACTTAATATGCACTTAACGTAACCAAATGACCTCATTAAACCACTGAAATCACCAAGAATTGTTATTTTCTCTACAAATTGAATTAGTGGACAAATCACTAATTGATTAATGTCAGGGGCTTTTTTTAGAACTACTAACCATTGAGTCAAATGTGAAAGCGCACTTTGTTTTCAGAGCGTTTGCTAAAAGCTCAGACAATGGGCCTTTGAGGCGACTAAGTCAATGCTAGTTTTTAAACGAAATAGCTTAGCTGTTCAATGTCCTTTCACATCGACTCATTCATTCACAAATCTGAAATGCCCCCTGTTAGTGGTCTATTTCAGAGTGCGCCGGGAGCAGCTGCTCATTTGGAAACAGCAAGACACTTTGTAAAGCTAAAACAAGTGCTGACATTTTCCCCTCCTCTATTTAGTAAGGCTCACAGCGAAGTACACTGGATCTCCGTTCGAAACTCTGTCCCAGAGGACACGAGTGACCTTTACCGGCACTGTACTGTCCTCTTCACTGTATTTACATCAAGACATGCACACTGAGGAACAGTAGACCTCAGATACATTTAGGACTGCGCATCTAAAGGGCTACTCTTAATGGTTTTAAGAGGAACTAAATTAAATAAAGAACAAATGATGACGAAAAAAAAAACACTCAGAATTTTAAAAGAATAGTGTTTTGAAAAAAAGTAAGTCATTAGGGATTTGCATCTCATAACCGTTATAAATATGACTTGTCTTTTTTCAGAGCAATCGAACCGTCTTCACTGGTGTTTGTTTGCAGAAAAAGAAAGAAAGATTTAGATGTCAAATTTAAGAATTTTGAATGTAGTGCAGAAAATGAACAAGTTAACTGAATAAACGGCAACAAACTGTATAACAAATGGACAGACAGCAGAATGGATGGACTGAACAATAAATGAACGGATGGGACAACAATAAATTGATGGATGAATGGATGGCCAAAACAATAAATTCATGGATGGGTGGATGGATGAATGGAAGGAGAGAAAATAAATTGATGAATGATGGATGGATGGGTAGATCGATGAACAGAACGATGGATGGATGGATGGATGGATGGATAGATGGATGGACTAAACAAAAAATGGATGGAACAACAAATGGATGGACAAAACAACAAATAGATGGATGGATGGATGGATGGACGGAAGAAAAAAATGGATGGATGGATGGATGGATGGATGGACTGAACAACAAATGGATGGATGGATGGATGGATGGATGGATGGATGGATGGATGAACAGACAGAACAACAAATGGATGGACGAAACAACAAATAGATGGATGGATGGACGGAACAAAAAAATGGACGGATCGATGGATGAATAGACAGGATATCAAATGGATGGATGGATAGACAGGATATCAAATGGATGGATGGATAGACAGGACAACAAATGGATGGATGGATAGACAGGACATCAAATGGATGGATGGATAGACAGGATATCAAATGGATGGATGGATAGACAGGATATCAAATGGATGGATGGATAGACAGAATAACAAATGGAAGGATGGGTGGACGAAACAACAAATGGATAGATGGATGGATAGATGGACAGAACAACAAAGGGATGAATGGACGGACAGAACAACAAATGGATGGAGGATAGACAGTTCAACAAATGGATAGATGGATGGATAGATGGACAGAACAACAAATGGATGGATGAATGGACAGAACAAAAAATGGATGAATGGATGGATAGATGGATGACTAAACAAAAAATGGATGGAACAACAAATGGATGGACAAAACAACAAATAGATGGATGGATGGACGGAAGAAAAAAAATGGATGGATGGATGGATGGATGGATGGATGGATGGACAGACGGAACAACAAATAGATGGATGGATGGACGGAACAAAAAATGGACGGATCGAAGGATGAATAGGCAGGATATCAAATGGATGGATGGATAGACAGGATATCAAATGGATGGATGGATAGACAGGATATCAAATGGATGGATGGATAGACAGGATATCAAATGGATGGATGGATAGACAGGATAACAAATGGATGGATGGATAGACAGGATATCAAGGAGATGGATGGATAGACAGGATATCAAATGGATGGATGGATAGACAGGATATCAAATGGATGGATGGATAGACAGGATATCAAATGGATGGATGGATAGACAGGATATCAAATGGATGGATGGATAGACAGGATATCAAATGGATGGATGGATAGACAGGATATCAAATGGATGGATGGATAGACAGGATATCAAATGGATTGATGGATAGACAGGATAACAAATGGATGGATGGGTGGACGAAACAACAAATGGATAGATGGATGGATAGATGGACAGAACAACAAAGGGATGAATGGACGGACAGAACAACAAATGGATGGAGGATAGACAGTTCAACAAATGGATAGATGGATGGATAGATGGACAGAACAACAAATTGATGGATGAATGGACAGAACAACAAATGGATGGAGGATAGATGAATCAACAAATGGATGGATAAATGGAGAGATGAATGAATGGATGGATGGATAAAACAATAAATGGATGGAGGATAGACAGAACAACAAATGGATGGATGGATGGATGGATGGATGACAGAACAACGAATGGATGAAGATAGATGAAACAACAAATAGATGAATAGAGGATAGATGAATCAACAAATGCATGCATGGACAGCAATAAATGGATGGATTGAGAGATGGATGGATAAACAGAACAATGGATGGATGGACAATTTTGAAATTGTTGTCATTTTCTCTCCTTTGTCAAAGCACTTAAACACTGATAATTGCTGCTTGCCTGAGGTAAAGTCTAGCTCACTTATAATCCAACATATAACACACTCACACAGTGAATATAACTCTCCATCCCCTGCAAAGCTAGTGAGCCATTTTTGGTGTAATGTTCAACCAGCTGAGTGGCCATGTAAAGGAAAGTCTCACCATAATCTGAATCTCCATCTTGCATACTTGAAGGTCGTGTTCATTGTTGACATACATTCTCTTCAGTGCACAGCGCACGCCCTGATGAGTCCTCACCAGAAACACGATAGCAAAACCACCTGCGGAAAGACAAACCAACAGTCTGAAAATCTTTAAACAGTCGAGCTACTGAGAGCTTACATGCACAGAGAGGCAAATCGATCTCATTTGCGATTCAACAAATGTAACACAGTATCTCCAGGAACACAGACAAGCTTTGTCCAGGGACATAAGGAGGTATTGAACAGTTCGGGCCCTTTCTGCTATCAGAGCAACCGTCAGGAGACACAAGCAGATTATAGACAGGTTAACCTCTGTTTAATTATGTCATGTTTGACTGTTAAAGTAAGTCTGAAGCTACATAAAAACTTTGCCTGTGCAAACAAAAAATAAAACAAAAATGAAATGATAAATGAATTGGTGGTGTTTGCCAAAGCAAGCATCATTGATTGCTCATACTTTGGCAAAGCAATTATATATAAAAAAATTATAGGAATTAATCTACTTGTGAACAAAATAATATATTGATGCAAGTTCCTCCTTAAATACAGTTAAAGTCAGAATTATTAGCCCCCCTGAAATATTAGCCCCAGTTAATGTTTTCTCCCAATTTCTGTTTAACGGAGAGAAGATTTTTTTCTACACATCTCTTAACATAATACTTTTAATAACTCATTTCTAATGACAGTAAATAATATTTGACTAGATATTTTTTAAGATACTTCTATACAGCTTAAAGGGACATTTAAAGGCTCAACTAGGTTAACTAGGCAGGTCAGGGTAATTAGGCAAGTTATTGTATAACGATGGAAAAATAGAGCTTAAAGGGGCTAATAATTTTGACCTTAAAATGGTGTTTAAAAAATATATAACTGCTTTTATTCTAGCAGAAATAAAACAAATAAGACTTTCTCCAGAAGAAAAAATATTATCAGACATACTGTGAACATTTCCTTGCTCTGTTAAATATCATTTGCGAAATATTAAAATAAAGAAAAAAAATTCAAAGGGGGCCAATAATTCTGACTTCACCTGTATATTACAGATTCAGAACAAAAATAAAAATGATTATCTTTTTCTTTTCTCAATTGTGACTTCCTTCCATGCAAGCCTGAGAGTAAAGTCAAAAACTGTGAGACACAAACTCGCATTTATTTTGGTTTTGCACAATTCTCAGCTTACATCCCATAATTGTAAATGTACATGGTGTCTATTCTATCTAGTTACATATATCTCTCTATATACAAATACACTTAAAAAAAAAAAAAAAAAAAAAAGTTTCATCTGCACCTAGTCCCGCGGCAACCTCCTCCTATGCTGTTTCTTTTAACTGCAAAGTGTTTGTTTTACAAATAATATAGATCATACAAGACTATATGCTTCTCAAGCTCTATGAGGAGTGTCATTCATGTCTGGTGCACTCAGAAGACAATCGCCTGTGATATCATGTCATTTTGTTTTTGATTGTCAGGTTGTTGTAGGCCTAGTTATAATAATATTCATACAATATAGTTAAAATGATATTTATACATGATCAAACTAGTGTTGCTTTCTCCGCTTCAGTAATGTCCAGCGGCAGAGTAACAGCTCGTGCAAAGGATGAGACGGACAAAAGTAATCAAAGCAGGCACTTCTTTTACTTATTTTCGTGTTGGCAGGTTCACAGTGCCGGGTGGAATAACGTGAGTGAACGTAAAAACAAAGCCGAATAAAGCTTTCTTTCTCCGCTTCTGCTGCTCAGCACACAGCGAGCTCACATCATCCAGCATGCGTGTCGAACTACACTACCCATAATGCACTTCGCTATGGACTACAACTTCCGAAAATAGCAGTCTTAAAGCGGTCGCTTTCTATTTCCTCTTTCCGGCAACATTAGTGTGCGACTTAAGCTAAATGGATACTAAAATAGTTTTACATTTGGTTTTGTAGTTAGGGCCTAAATAAATGTTTGTTGCAGTTTTTAATCACTTAGGTTCATTTGATTGACTATATATAAATCTGTTGATATTATTAATGCATTTATTGGGTAAAATTGCTACTTTTTACTGTCATTCAATGTGTTTTGGTCATTATCTGTCACGTTAGTGATCAAGAACAGGAACAAAAACGGGAACAAAAAGGGTGTGGATCCAAGTGCAGATTTAATATAGTATAGTGCAGTAACAGTGACAAAAAATACAAAAATCCAAAGTACAAAATAACAAAACAAACAAAACCAGAAACTCAAACAGACTAAACTAAAGCTAGACTTTGACAACTAGGATAAGATACTAAACTGGATACAGGATGACAAGATACAAGACTGGATTCAAACACACACAAGGAAGACAACGACCGACTGACAAACAGAGGATGAATGACTGAATATATAGTCCAGGTAATCACGGAGAACGGAGACAGCTGTGGTTGTAAATCAGTGTAGATGAGAGACCGGGTGTGTGTGCGAAAGAATGTATGGAAATGTAGTTCTAAAGCCACTGTAGTCCGCTGGGGGTTGCTGGCGAACTACAGTGGCATCTGGTGGACATACACAGTCATGACAATTATCAATGCACTTTCACTTTAATTGCGCATGAGCAGCGCGGCAAAAATAGACCCAGCGCCGAAACTATATCGGCACTGCTGCTTTGGCGGCGCTCACGCCTTGCGCTGCTTCTGTGCGGTATGAAAGCTCTAATCTGTTAACATGAACGCTGAAAAAACACACGCTGCTCATGCTCTACTTACATGCTGCTTATGCTCGTGTAAAAATTTAGTGATGGATACGAAAAATTTTAGCCCAAGACAGACAGATTAATTTAGCTAAACTAATTACAACAAAATAAAATAACAATAACCAGAGTAGAACCACCAAATCATCACCACATTATTCATTGCATCTTACGCACAAAAATCAATTATTTTGAAGAAAATCAGCGGCACAATGGATGAAATAAAGACCCAATCCCAATTTTACCGCTTAGCAATTCCCCTTACCCACTTCTCTTAAGCTTGAAGGCGTAGGGCAAAGGGGAAGGGGTGAATAGCCATTCGAATGTAGATTTTTTAGGACCACACTCAAAACCAAGGAGTAAGAAAATTTCCTAGAACACACCAGTGAAACACAGTGTGAAACAGGCTTTAGACAAAGCACTGAATGAATGTACGCTGTTTTTCAGCCTTCCTAAAGCACATAAAGCACAGCTACTCTCTCAATAAAATCCATGTTAGCCATTAAGCAATGAACTGGAATCAGCAGGCACACAGCAGCCCCACTCATGACGCGATGTTACATCTATTGTGAAGTGAATTTTACACACGAATAAAACAAATTGTACGCAGGAATGAACAGAGTAAACTCTAAATGTTCACACGTCTAATTACAAATGAATAGCACAATCTATTTGCACAAGCCACTTCTACTGTGAACAGCCCATAACAAACTGAAGTATGAAGTATAAAGGATGAGTTAAAATTCCAAAAATGATAAGCAAAACAAAAGTTTAGTTTCAACACACACGAACATATTTACGGGAACAAATATATGCGCCACAAATATCTTTTACAGCCACCACGTGTCTTCAGACTTAGGCCGTACTCACACTAGGTACAGTTGCCTCGAACCGGGCCAAAGCCCGCTTGTCCCCCCTCTCGTCTCCCCCGACGGCCCGCGCTCACACCACAAACAGGCTTCGGCACGCTTATGTCATCGCTGCTGCGCTGTTCAGTGAGAAGCGCTCTCTCGCTCAGCAGCACAGTGGAGATTTCTCTAGTTATATCGTTTCAGTCGTTTGATAAGCCGTCAAATATTTCGCCAAACACTCCTTAGGGATGTGGGGACACGCAGTCAGATATTTCGCCGAACACATCCGCCACTTTTGGCGCTCATAAACAATCATAAAGCTCTCGCGCTGCAGAAATGAGGAGGTTTGCTGAAGGCGCGCAGCTGTCGTGCAGTGAGGGGTTTGCGTCTTTAATAAACGACGGCAGTTTGCATTCACTGAACAGTAAGAATGATTAATAAATCCATATGAAACAGCCTCTTAAAAGTCACGTCTCGCTTTCAGTTTCAGGCTTTGGCGTGAAGTGAGCCCAAGTGAACCGCGCTCAGCCCCACCTCTTCCAACCGGGGCAGGGCCGGCCAAGTGAACCGTGCTTGAGCCCGATTCAGCGCACTCACACTTCTCAAACGATCCGGGAAACGGGCCTGGGCACGGTACGGATGGCATAGTGTGAGTAGGCCCTTAAAGACAGCAACACCCAGCTTCATATAAACCAGTCAGGACGGAGATTTTTAGTCCTCCTGCTGACTCAACTCACTTCAAGTTTATTTGTATAACGCTTTTCACATTAATGCTTTCAAATCGATTCCTACATGAAACTCTATATGCCCATATTCAGTACACACAACTCTGTACACACTCTGATCCCTCCGTCCAGGGTTTTCTTTTGTACATAAAAGCGGATTCAATAAGATAAACGTGCATGTAAACGCACGGAAAATGCCAATTACTTCCAAAATAACAAACCACGCCTGTGAACTCACTGCAAATCTCACAAACACACACACACACACTGCCTTCGGATGAGGTGTGGTGTAGTCGTAAGTAAACTGAGTATGTGATTATGTAAGGGTCTATAAATACCACCCCACTATCTTGTTTACAATGGTGCTCACAAAGAGTCTCTAAGAGGATGGACTGAGCTTTACTGTACTCGAAACTGCAGCATCTTTCAAAAATACTGCACATTACATTAAACGTGCTGGAAGAAGCCGGCAATTTGCAATATTTTATCCTGTGTCATGCAAAAAAATTAAAATTAAAAAATGTAACAATGAACAAACCACAATATTACAACAAGACATTTTTTGCTGCTTGTGCAAACCATTTATTTAAAATGAGCACAATTCTGGACACAATTCTTGAGGTTTTTTTTAGTTCATTTCATAAATAGTTTCTTGAAATTGGTATAAAAGTTTTTCAAAACTATATGAAATCAACTTTGATACAACATACACCACGGGTATTACTCAACGGCATGTAAAAAGGATGCTAAAGGGATAGTTCACCAGAAACTGAAATCATTGCTTGTTTTAAACCTTTGAGTTTCTTTTCTTCTGTTAAACACAAGATTTGAATTAAGCAAATGTTTGTTTATGGCCATTTTCGGGTCATATCACACATTAAAGTGAATTTTATATTAAAATCATGGTGTACACAACAGTCTCTGAACTTGCTGCATCCCTGACATCACTATTTTAACACTTAATCATTTTCTGGTCATCTGATATTAGGCAGGGATATATACATTAACCGGCCACTTTATTAGGTACACCTGTCTAACTCCTCGTTAACGCAAATTTCTAATCAGCCAATCACATGGCAGCAACTTAATGCATGTAGGCATGTAGACGTGGTCAAGATGATCTGCTGCAGTTCAAACAGAGCATGAGAATGGGGAAGAAAGGTGATTTAAGTGACTTTAAACGTGGCATGGTTGCTGCTGCCAGACTGGTCTGAGTATCTCAGAAACTGCTGATCTACAGGGATTTCACGCTCAACCATCACTAGAGTTTGCAGAGAATGGTCCGAAAAAGAGGAAATATCCAGTGAGCGGCAGTTCTGTGGGCACAAATGCCTTGTTGCCAGAGGTCAGAGGAGAATGGCCAGACTGGTTCCAGCTGATAGAAATAGAGGCAGAAGAGCATCTCTGAACACACAACACATCCAACTTTAAGGCAGATGGGCTACAGCAGCTGAAGACCACACCAGGTGCCACTTCTGTCAGCTAAAAACAGTAAACTGAGACTACAATTCACACAAGCTCACCAAAATTGGACAATAGAAGATTAGAGAAACGTTGCCTGGTCTGATGAGTCTCGATTTCTGCTGTGACATTAAGATGGTAGAGTCACAATTTGGCATCAACAACATAAAAGCATACATCCATTCTGGCTTGTAACAACAGTTCAGTCTGGTGGTGGTGGTGTAATGGTGTGGGGGATATTTTTTTGGCACACTTTGGGTCTATTAGTACCAGTTAAGCATTCTGTCAACACCACAGCCTACCTGAGTATTGTTGCTGACCATGTCCATCCCTTTATGACCACAGTGTACCCATCTTCAGATGGCTTCCAACAGAATAACGCACCATGTCATAAAGCACAAATCATCTCAGACTGGTTTCTTGAACATGATAATGAGTTCACTGTACTTAAATGGCCTCCACAGTCACCAGATCTCAATCCAGTAGAGCACCTTTGGGATGTGGTGGAACAGGAGATTCGCATTATGTATGTGCAGCCGACAAATCTGCAGCAACTGCGTGATGCTATCATGTCAATATGGAGCAAAATCTCTGAGAATTATTTCCAGTATCTTATTGAATCTACGCCACGAAGGATTAGGGCAGTTCTGAAGGCAAAAAGGGGTCCAACCCAGTACTAGTAAAGTGTACCTAATAAAGTAGCCGGTGAGTGTATATTGCGATCTTGAGTTTTGAAAGTAACACATCGCTTTGTAAACGTTATTATTAGCATTTCTGGAGTCTCCCCATACAGTTTGAGATTGCACTTGGAGCCAGAAGCTGCTTTGCATGACGTTAAACTTCACAAGCAGATAGTGAGTAAATATTCATTTTGGGTGAACTATCCCTTTAACAGACCTACAAAGTAACCACTTTTCACAGCCCAATAAATTCCAGTCGGATAAAATCTAGAGACAGAGACAATCAAAATCTGCGGGGAAAAAAAACAACAGCTCATTCTTTGAAAACACCATTCATTTCTGTTCCTGTGTCATCTCTATTGTGATGTGACCCTGTGTCCCAGCATGCACTACTCCGGTTTCTTCCCAGCGAGTCTCATGTGTCATTTCTGCATTGTGGAGTTTTACGGAGGTCCAAAGATAAAATTACAGCTATGTTTCCAGTGCTCAAGGGCAAATGATGACTCGTTTGAACATTCTTTTCTCAACCTGATCCAGTTCATTCATTTTCCTTCGGCTTAGTCCCTTTGTTTATCAGGGGTCACCACAGCGGAATGAACTGCTAACTTATCCAGTATATGTTTTACACAACGGATGCCCTTCCAGCTGCAACCCAGTACTGGCAAACACCCATACACAGTCCCCTTGACTCCTCAAAGAGAAAAGACCCCTGGCTAAACTTAATGGACTCCTCACAACACAAACAATACATCCAGTCCCGCACAAACACAGACAGTGACTCAGGACTGTGCTAAATTTGAGCAGCTATGTTGGAGAGGAGGTATCATTTCCTTTCACCCTCCATCTCTCATTTCCTGTCATCCCTCTTATGTGTGAGTGTGTGTTAGAAATCTCCTCGCAGGAGGTCGAAGCAGGCAGAACTGGCAGCATAAAACGGTGACTCACCCATTCAGCATTGACTCGCACGCCCACCAAAAACACTGTAGCAGCTCAAAACATACTCACTCACTATAATAAAGCAGACACTTCTGGCTACAATAGCAGGATTTGAAAAGCATGCATGTGCTGCTTTTTTCTCAGCATCGTCACTAGATGCGCTGTAAATGGCTTTATCGATTTCTTTCTACACTGTTGTTTCAGCAAATTCAAAACAATCTAACAAGAATGAATGCTCATAGTGCAGCCTTTGCAAATGCTATACGTACCATCCAACGTAACTGAACATTGAAAGTCTTGTCACTATAATAATGTCCAGTATAGAATATAAAGTCGTGCTGCAGTGGAAACAGAATGAATATTGTGTCTGACTCCATCATGAGGACTGCATCCATACATCTCTGCAATGACTCAAATCACTTATTAATAAAGTCATCTGGAATGGCAAAGAAAGCGTTCCTGCAGGACTCCCAGAGTTCATCAAGATCCTTTGTATTCATCAATGCCTCCTCCTTCATCTCACTCCAAACATGCTCAATAATGTTCATGTCTGGTGACTGGGCTGGCCAATCCTGGAGCACCTTGACCTTCTTTGCATCAGGAGCTTTGATGTGGAGGCTGAAGTATGAGAAGGAGCGCTATCCTGCTGGAGAATTTGCCCTCTCCTGTGGTTTGTAATGTAATGGGCAGCATAAATGTCTTGATACCTCAGGCTGTTGATGTTGCCATCCACTCTGCAGATCTCTTGCATTCCCCCATACTGATTGTAACCCCAAACCATGAGTTTTCCTTCACCAAACTTGACTGATTTCTCAGAGAATCTTGGGTCCATGCGGGTTTTCTGCAGTATTTGTGATGATTGGGATGCAGTTCAACAGAGGATCCATCTGAAAAATCTGCCACTTTTCCAAACGATCAACTAGATGTCAAGTTATTATTTGGTCCTCTTACGAATGGAATCGATGTGAAGACTCTCGTCAGGGAGTGTACAGAAGTATTAGGCAGCTTTAAGTTGAAGCTTTTAGAAGGGGCTACGTCAACAATTTGTTGTGGAATTATTTAAACACTGACTGCCATAAGTTGTTGTCATGATGGATTTATTTAAACATTAAAAAATTAAGACATTACCAATAGGTTAAGTCAGTGGTTCTCAAACTGTGGTACGTGTACCACTAGTGGTACGCAGGCTTCCTTCTAGTGGTACACGGAGGAATGAAATATGTCATGTAGATGCTATACACATTTCAAAATGTATCAAAAATGATGCATATAATATGCCATATATGACATATAGCCTATATTTCTAAGGTAATCTGCCGCTATTTTTTTACCTTGCAGAGTTGTAGCTGCTTTACTGGACCTACTACGCTACTGTATTTCAATACTGCTCATTTTGGTGGTACTTGGAGAGACAATTTTTTTCTGAGGTGGTACTTGATG
This sequence comes from Danio rerio, assembly GCF_052040795.2. Classification (NCBI taxonomy): domain Eukaryota; kingdom Metazoa; phylum Chordata; class Actinopteri; order Cypriniformes; family Danionidae; genus Danio; species Danio rerio. Next base: position 56,374,867 of record NC_141028.1, on the reverse strand, counting down.
AAAAAAGTTTAAGAACCACTGGGTTAAGTGAAATGTGAGCATACTGGCTATTCACTTTATTAGATAAATGCTCTTCTCTAGAGATCCTTTTTCTAAGGAACTATCAAACTGTAATGCTAATGAGGTAATGTAATGCTGCTCAACATATTCACAAGTGGTTTTACTGACAACTTTCTGCAGCTGAAACATTGAGTATGTTTACATGGAAGTCGAAAAAAGTCGACTTAAACGTTAAATATGCCACAGATTAGGGTTGTCAAAAGAACGGCTGCACGGTTAATCGAAAAAAAGGTCACAATCTCGATTTGACCCTACACACGATCTTAATTCTGCTTTTCTACGATTCATCCAATTATATTATCAAGGTCAGGAGAGAAGCAAGGCAGCCGCACAAGTCTTCACAGCAACATTAACTTCTTCAAATAGCGTTAAAAAGTGTCACATACTGTATTTATAAGGTATAATTCATCCAAAAATTCCATTTCTGTCTTCATGTAAGGTTGTATTCGTGGCCGTGAATCACACGTGAGCCGACCGCAAGCTATTTGTTTACTAAAGAGAATGCGCCCGTGTGCACGCATGACGCCCACTTTAGTGAACACAACCTGCATAGGCTGTGAATAACAGGTAATGAAGTTGTAAATAACGTTCAATTTGTTGCACAGAGCGATTGTTTGAGGGCCATGCGGGAGGTCTGGTTTGCATGTATGCGTTTTTTCTCACAGTGACAGCAGCCATGAGCCATACTCGGAAGTGAAAGTGAAACCTGTGCGCACATTTAAATGATTATATCGCATTTTAGAGTTATGATTACGACAAGCATTTGATATGTTTTTTTTTCTTTCATAGCTAACAAAGTGTTGTGCATGAAAATAAATGCTTACTGTGTTAGTATAACAACCCTAGCCTATATATAATGTTGAATATAATGCAAGAAGGAATCTGATAATGACAAACTTTAACAAATGATCTAATAATGTTGGTAATGACAGATGCATGTCTTAAACATAATAAATCTACTTTATATTTATGAATAGTTGTATTCTGATGTCATAATTTTACTGTGAATTAACAAACAGGACATATTGAAAGTCTGTTCAAGTCCACCATAATGACTATACACAACTGAGCATTTTAACCAACAGTAGACCAACACATAGGCCGAATATTATCATTATCAAACCATATGTATGAGAATTAACACTAATAACAGGCTACTCATTTTAACCTTTATTTTACATTTAAAGAATCGTGAGAAAATTGTGATTTTGATTTTAAGCAACAACAAACAAAAAAAAATCGTGATTTGCATTTTTGCCAGAATTGTGCAGCCCTAGTCATATCTGTGTAGCATGCGAACACAATGGCCAATCAACTGTGTTTAAGAATGCACTTGACAGTGCTTAAACGTTAGCATTTTGGACAATTTCAAACTTCAGTATTGACTGGTAGTGCAGTCGATACTTTTGACAACCCTAATCTGTGGCATATTTAATTTAAAGGTCAACCTTTTAGTTTCCGTTTCATTGTAATTAATATACAGTTTTAGCTTGCCGAGTATGCTTCTGACTGGATCAGACTAAACCAATAGAGCCCATCAACACAGTCTGAGGGAAACTCAGAAACAAACACAGTGAGCCTGACAGCTGAACACCAACAAACAGATGGCTGCCATTAGAAACATTAATGAATAAATCAGTCACTGACCATCTATTATTCACGCACACAGTCTCATTGAACAATCTGAAATAGGCAAAGACACTCTCTGAGGTCTACTCAATGACCGAAAACTTTAACAACGACCCCACAAACCCCAACCAGAACTGACACAATTGTCTTGTCCCAGCTTGCCTTCTGCTACTACACCCTAAAACATGAGAAAAGTACAGATTAAGTATACTACTAATGTCATAACTAGGCCCACACGGAATCTGCACGCGCAGAATTCCGCAGATTTTCCGTAGAATTCTGCAATTTCTGCAGATTTTTAGCCCATTATTAATTCTGTTTATTTGCTTGAGTAAATGTGTAAATCTGAATTTATTCAGTTTTTATTCAGTAATTTATTACTTTTTATTTACATTTACATTTAGACATTTAGCTTACAAATGAGGACAAGGAAGCAATTTACACAACTATAAGAGCAACAATGAATAAAAGCTGTAGGCAAGTTTCAGGTGTGTGAAGTCTAAGAAGGAGAGCATTAGTCATTTTTTTTTTTGTAGTTAGTTGAGGAGTCAGAGAGGGAGTTGCATATTAGTAAGGAAAGTGGAGACTAAATAGTTGCATATTAGTAAGGAAAGTGGAGACTAAATAATTGAGTTTTTAGTTGTTTCCTGAAGACAGGGAGTGACTCTGCCGTTCTGATGCAGTTAGGGAGTTCATTCCATCAACTGGGCAGATTGAATGCGAGAGTTCGGGAAAGTGATTTCTTCCCTCTTTGGGATGGAACCACGAGGCGACGTTCATTCACAGAACGCAAGTTTCTGGAGGGCACATACATCTGCAGAAGTGAGAGCAGATAAGAAGGGGCGCAGCCAGAAATCACTTTGTAAGCAAACATCAGAGCTTTGAATTTGATGTGAGCAGCAACTGGCAGCCAGTGCAAACGAATGAGTAGCGGAGTGACATGTGCTCTTTTAGGTTCATTAAAGACCACTCGTGCTGCTGCGTTCTGAAGCATCTGAAGAGGTTTGATAGAGTTAGCTGGAAGCCCCGCTAGTAGAGAGTTGCAATAGTCCAGTCTGGAGAGAACAATGAGTTGAGCTGCATGTTCAGATAGGAAGGGTTGGACCTTTCTGATGTTGTAGAGTGCGAATCTGCAAGATCGAGCAGTTCTAGAAATGTGGTCAGAGAAGTTTAGTTGGTCATCAATCGTTACTCCAAGGCTTTTCACCATTTTGGATGCAGTAATGGTTGCCCCATCCATCTGGATTGAAAAATTATGGTGTAGAGTCGGGTTGGCAGAAACTTCTAGCATTTCTGTTTTCATATAATATATTAAGGTTTTAGTTATGATACTCCCAAAATAATTCTGCAGAAATCCGCAGATTTTTACCAAAATTCTCTGCAGAAATAGCAAAAAACGTCTGCAGATTCCGTCTGGCCCTGGTCATAACTGCCTCGTTAAAGTAGGCATGAAATCAAAACAAACTACATTGCCAGTTTTGTGGTGAACAATTTATCTGTGCATGTCATTGAGAAAACTAAATAGTTTGTCGTTGTTATCTAAAACTAAAGTCTGAAAATGCACTTCCTGTTTGTTTTCAGTTGAATTCTCAGATTACGTCAGTCTGATGAATTGGGCGTGGCTAACATAACGTAACCACGCCCCTCAAACTATGAGTTTTGACACCAAACAGAAATGCTGAGCAGGAGGTGTCTGTTAGGTTGTAATAACTCTCCCCAAACCCTTTTTCTGATCTGTCTGAATGAAATGCCTACTTTCCTACAACCAATCAGCTCTCAGGAGAAAAACAAGCCACGCCCACTGTTTTCTCATTTAAGAAGTCTCAGCTTCTGGTTCATGCAGACTATAATGGCCACACTATTTCAAAGTCAAACCCAATTTATTTCTATACCGCTTTTTAAAATATACAATGCTCAAAAAATATTCACAGAAAAAAAACATGAGCATTAGACCATTTGTCAGACATTTTGCTGTGATATTATATAATATTCCCTCCTTAGTGTGGCGCATGCATTATTAGTGGATCAAATAGCATCTTTACATTTAGGTCACAAACATTCCTGAGGCTACAGAAATACAAATCCATTTAACAACCGTCTCTGACCAGCCCAGAGGTCATGGGTGACGCTCACAGCTGTTGACATCCTGTTTAAACTACAAATGAAATCCAAACTAAGCATATTGATTTTGCTACCTCACATTGCTAGTTTTGTGGTGAACAATTCATTTGTGCAAGTCATTGAGAAACCTCAATTAGTTTGCCCTTGTAATTTTTAATTGAAATCTGAAAATGCAGATCCTGTTTGTTTTGAGTTAAATTCTCAAATTAGATCCGTCTGAGGTGTTAGACATGGCTAACATACTTAACCACACCCCTCCAGCTGTCAGTTTTAACAACGAACAGAAATGGTGAGCAGTAGGAGGTGTATGGAGTCAATTTAGGGCCTTAAATACTTGCTAAAATAAAATAACATTTCACTGTTGCCAACTATTTTCAATTAAAAGGTGTTGAGCTCTGCCCGAAAAGTTGCTAAACATTGCTAGATTACATCATACGTCAATTTGCATATTACTGACGTCATCACATGTTTGTTTTTCAGCCTATAATTAATAAAGTACTTACATTTGCACTACACTTTATGTATGCATGTCAATTTAACTAAATGTATTGCTGTTTGAATACAGTATATTAGTATCGATGTGTAGTTAATTTGCAGTAACCTCTCAGATGTAATATACTCAGACAAGTTCCGAAACGGTCACTAAAATATCTGTGATTGTGAACAAAAAAAAAAAAAAACGGTCAAATTAAATTGTTAAAATAAAGGAGAAGCAGATCAGTTTGACTGTACAATGGATATACCTCACACAGCCGCCGGTGCTAAATCATTTGCCGTGGGTACACAGAGGGCTGATCTGCTCTCAGGCTGCAGTTGGGGAGAGACTGCTGTACGAGGAGGACTGGGCTGCCTGTAAGTGCTCTGAGGCGAGGGAGGGGTCGACGGCATCAACCGCAGCTCGTTGAGAAGAGTAGGGACGGTACAGTACGGACACATGAGAGTCTATAAAAATCCCCAGTAAGACACAAAAAAGTCTTAGGATTTTGGAAAACTTGTCACTGAGGGGGTCTGAACAATAAAAGAATTGCTAAAAATAATAATAAAATATAATAATTATAAAAAGTTGGCAACACTAGAAAGTTTTGCTAAAAAAATAAAGTATTGAGCAAAAATTAAATAAATAAATGCAAATCTCCAAAAAAAAAAAAAAAAAAAAAAAAAACGCAGAGCGAAAATTTATTTAAGAAATAAAAATAAAATCTGCAAACAAAAAAGCAGCTGCAAATAAAAATTAAGCAGAGCAAGAAGAACTAAAATACCTGCAATTAAAAAAAGAAATAAAAAATTTGCAATCGACTGGACGCGTCTTGTAAAGGCAATGCTACAAAAAATGTTTTGTATATTTATATATATATATATATATATATATATATATATATATATATATATATATATATATATATATAGAGAGAGAGAGAGTGAGAGAGAGAGAGAGAGAGAGAGAGAGAGAGAGAGAGAGAGAGAGAGAGAGAGAGAGAGAGAGAGAGAGAGAGAGAGAGAGAGAGAGAGAGAGAGTTTTATTTTTTTTAATTACATATATTTTAGTTTTTCTTGCACTGCTTGATTTCTCTTTGCAGTTCTTTATTTTTGTTAGCAAAATTATTTTTTTTCTCAAATTAATTTTTGCTTTGCGATTTTGGGAAATTTGCATTTATTTATTTATTGCTCAATAAAAATTTTTTTGTTTGCAAAACTTTGTTTTTGTTTTTGCAAGTATATAAGGCCCTAGATTGACTCCATAGAGGTGTCAGGTTGTAATAACTCTTCTAAAACCCAGATCTTTCTGATTAAAATGCCTACTTTACTACATCCAATCAGCTTGCAGAAGAAAAACAAGCCACACCCATGGTTTTCTCAATTAATATTCCATTTCTCTAGGAGCTGCGTCACAATACGAAAAAAAAAATGTTGCAAGATCTGCCTGCAGAAATCCTGTAATACACAAAGCATGCGCCTCTGTCATACACGCTGCCTCTCTGTGCTATGTAATTAAATGTTCCAGGCCTTTGAATTCAATGTCTTCTGTGTGTTAATCCAATTTGCTCCAATGCACTTTTATAGTTTATAAACACTTAACCGCTGAGCTTCCCGTAATGAAGCTGTTGAAGTCTAGCATCATTGCAGAGTTTTGTGGATAATAAGCCTGAAACGAGCCTACCGTCACAATCTGTTGACTGGACAATTAACTGCTAAACGGTGATATTTAGATGATTCACTTTCAAAATTGGTAGTTTCTATGTTTTGATGTGTGTGTATCATGATAGAATGTTTTATTTTTGGAAATAAAACAGCTTTCTAGTTGAAGGCAAATGTTTTGACAGCACCACAGACAAAGTGTTTACACTTAGAGTCTACATAAAGCGGAAGCTGCCACTATTTGTTTTTTGTATTGCGATGCGGATCCAAAATGCACGTAAAAGCAATAAAATTACACTCACCACCCACTTTATTAGGTACACCTGTCCTACTGCTCGTTAACGCGAATTTCTAATCAGCCAATCAAATGGCAGCAATTCAATGCATTTAGACTTGTAGACATGGTCAAGACGATCTGCTGCAGTTCAAACCGAGCATCAGAATGTGGAAGAAAGGTGATTTAAGTGACTTTGAACGTGGCATGGTTGTTGGTGCCAGACAGCCTGGTCTGAGTATTTCAAAAACTGCTGATCTACTGGGATTTTCACGCACAACTATCTCTATGGTTTAAAAACAATGGTCCGAAACAGAGAAAATATCCAGTAAAACGCAGTTCTGTGGCCGCAAATGCCTTGTTGATGCCAGAGGAGAATGGCCAGACTGGTTCCAGCTGATAGAAAGGCAACAGTAACTCAAATAACCACTCGTTACAACTGAGGGATGCAGAAGCAGAGCATTTCTGAACGCACAACACGTCCAACCTTGAGGCGGATGGGCTACAGCAGCAGAAGACCACACCGGGTGGTGCTACTGTCAGCTAAGAATAGGAAACTCAGGCTACTTCCAGCGGATTAACGCGCCGTGTCATAGTACGAATCATCTCAGACTGGTTTCTTGAACATGATAACGAGTTCACTGTACTCAAATGGCCTCCACAGTCACCAGTACTCAATCCAATAGAGCACCTTTGGGATGTGGTGAAACAGGATATTCGCATCATGGATGTGCAGCCGACAAATCTGCAGCAACTGCGTGATGCTGTCATGTCAATATGGAGCAAAATCTCTGAGGAATATTTCCAGTACCTTGTTGAATCTACGCCATGAATGATTAAGTCTATTCTGAAGGCAAAAGGAGGTCCAACCCAGTACTTGTAAGGTGTACCTAATAAAGTGGCTGGTGAGTGTATATGGCAGGTCCCCACAAATATAGCTGTACAAATGTGTGTGTACCTCCAAATAGTCCATTCATTCTCTTAGAGAGTGAACTGTGGCAGCCTGACTAAAAGCATAGATGTAATGGTTTAATAACACTGCGATATCCCACAAATGCCTCAAAAATTCTAGATCCAGATTATTAGGCTGAAGCCAAACATCCACCAAACTCTGCTTGAAGGTCAAAGCCTCTAGACCTTGACAGTCATTAATGTGACAAAACGGCTTAGACAGCAGAACTGTCCTCTATGCTAAAGTGGCCCACTGCCACGAGCACAAGGCTGGATGCCGTTCTTCAGAAGCGCCAGATCAAATCCGTCACAGTTCAGCTGTTGTGTTGGATAATCTCTGCTGTTAAAAATGCAAGTCACTGAAATACAGGTGCATTTTCTGTTTTCTTCGAGTAAACGTTATTTAATTATCACTATTAAATGGGAACGTTACAAATATATTCATAGGTATTCAAAAATTAACAAACCTTGTGGGGTTTTAAACAACACAAGGACCTGTAAACTCTGAAATAAATGGAAAGAGAGCCGTCAGTGAGTGGGATTACTTGAAATGTATACATTTATATACAAGATGTATAATACTTACTGGTGGAAAGATTACTGAAAAAATCCAGTAAAATTACCATTACTTGCCTAAAAATGAAGTGCAAGTAGAGTAAAAGTATCTGTTTTAAATATTACTCAAAGTATATGTAAAAAGCAGACCTTTCAAAAGTACACAAGAGTAGTGAGTAGTGTTTATAACGCTGTGAAAAGCCTGTGTTTAGATGCAGTTTGTGCAGGGATGTGTAAACGGAACATTCTGTAGTGCATTTAGTGATCGCTCATATTCGTTCGTTCTTTCATTCCATTGTTTGTTTGTTCTGTCCTTCATTCATTCACTCATTTGTTTGTTCGTTCCTTCACTCATTTGTTCCTTCCTTAGTTCTTCCCTTCATTCGTGCACTCAATCATTTGTTCCTTCATTCTTTTGTTCCTTTCTTCATTTGCTTTCTTGTTCGTTCCTTAGTTACTTCCTTGATTCATTTGGTGCTTTCTTCCTTCATTAGTTCAGTCCTTCCTTCCTGTGTTTGGTCATTTCTATCCATTCCTTGTTTGTCCCTTCCTTCATTCGGCCCTTCCTTCCATTCTTCATTCGTTCTATTTAGTGAGTGTTTTATGCTGCGTTCACACCAGACGTCGAAGAAGAGTCAAGCGCGAGTGATTTACATGTTAAGTCAATGCAAAGACACAAAAAGACATCCTGGGCACGATATGCGTGAATGAGGCGGCCCGAATGGCACGATTCGTGCGAATGAAGCGGTACGAGTTGAGCGTTTTGCGCGATTGACATGCTCAATGCTCATTTTGCGCCGAGTAACCAATCAGGAGCTTTCTCTTGTAGGGGCGTACTCATGACGTAGCGCCTGTTGTTGGTGTCCCAGGGAGAAATCCTCCAGCCGACACCGGACAACAGTTCATCAAACTGGGCTCGGCTCAGTCGGAAGCACCGCTGAAAGCTTCCATCATCCAGGTACAGTTTCTGCAGGAGTTTATGAACTCACAGAGCTGGGTGCACCGCTGAATGGATCTAGTGGACTCAGACACGGCTCCAAATGAATCAATGCTGTTTTTCAGCCTTCCTAAAGCACATTAACCGTTATTCTCTCCATAAAATCCATGTTAGCCATTTAGCAACGAAGCTACAGTCACCAGGCAGACAGAAGCCCATGACGCGAATCCACGTCTACTGCTCAGTGAATTTGAAATGAAGCGAGTAAACTCAAAATGTTCACGCGTCTATTTACGCACAAATAGTGCAACTTATCTGTGCGTACCACATCTGGTGTGAACACAGCATTAGGCTATTTGGTGATTTCAGTCATCAGTCAACATCCTTTATCTTTTCATGGGCTACATGCAGATTTTGGACATTTTTAATGCTTCCAGAAGGTTTGCTGCATTTATAAAGCGCACATGTCTTGAGATTGTTCGGTATGATGCCATTTACTTTCTATGTGCGATTTGATTGAACAAGAATCCCAGGACTGATTTTCCTACTTTAGCCAATCATCATAGACAAGAAAGAAACAAAGTAGTGACTGCAGGCCGAAGGAAAATAGTGGATTAAAAATACCGATACTGCACTAAAAATGTACTCAAGGGAAAGTAAAAGTACACATTTTTTAGCAAATTACAATTTCTGAGAAAAACTACTCAATTACAGTAATTGGAGTATTTGTAATTTGTTACTTTACACCACTGATAATACTTCAGGGAAAATATATACATTTGTACCTGAAGTGTCCATAATGGTACCTCAAAGGTTGATATTAGTAGCTAAATATTCCAAGAAGTTTACTTTTTAGGTACTAATGCATAACTCAATAATAAGTAAACTTTAAATAAAAATGTCTACTTTTTTTCCTAAAGGTACACCCCAGTGACAGCTCTCTTACCTTTATTTTCATTCTGAGAGATGACAATTACAATACTTTTCCCAAATGATGTTAAACAGAGCAAAAAAAATTTCACAGTATGTCTGATAATATTTTTTTCTTCTGGAGAAAGTCTTATTTGTTTTATTTAAGCTAGAATAAAAGCAGTTTAAAAAAATTAAAAAAACATTTTAGGGTCAATATTATTAGCCCCTTTAAGCTATTTTTTTTTTCTCGATAGTCTACAGAACAAACCATCATTATACAATAACTTGCCTA